>NC_135880.1:11083445-11299099 GCF_964194155.1 Cetorhinus maximus
GAACATTCTGTTTGGTCTGTCTTGTCCATCTATAACCAGAAGTTTGGCGTGGTCACAACAGAGTGATGGCTGTATCATAGCCCTGATTGGTTTGCTATCATTTTGTACGTAAGATTTCTCAAGACTAAGTAACCTTTTAAAATTAATCATTTTTTAATGTCATGTCATTTTTAAAAAAAACAAAACAAAGGTTTTTTTTTATTTCTGACTGTTCTAATGTGGTGGTCTCTCTCAATATAGTATTAGTTGTGGTATTTTTGTTTTGACTGTGTTAAAATTATTTCTGGTGAAAAGGTGCTGTAATTTTTTTGTCAGAAGAATGGTTATGAGTGAGTATTCATTCTTCCATATCCATCCCAATTTACCCCTTTTTTTTTAGGAATGACGAGCATCCGAAGCTTTATTTTCTGTTATTTTCTACATAAATTCTAAATGCTTTATTTCTGAGAGAAATAAAAAAAAGTCCATGGCATTCACGGACTTGAAGTGGCTCATGCTTATTCTCTCTGCACATTGTTTATATGCTTGGTGGGTTCTGATCAACTGGTCAAAGCTTCAGTATGAGTACATTGAAACACAGGAGATTAATTGTTACTTGTGTCGGCTGCAAGTTATGATCAACTAGTCAGACCCACTCATCTACAGAAAAAGTATGCATGGAGGATAGGATTCAGCCTTTTAAAAACAAATCATTAAGTGCTTAAAGTTTGCTTGTGGTGGTTTTGTTGTGGGGTGGTTTTGAAAATGTACTTTCAGAAGGGATCAGCAATGCTAGAAATCACTAAATTAACCATGGGAATATTGTAAAATCTGGGTTGTTAATTCTAGTTTACATGTCCATAAGATGTACTTAATCAGTATTATCGTTTCCAGTACAGAACTTTGGTGATGCCCACTCATGATTTGCACATTAAAAAAACTCCTTCACCAAGCTTCTGGACTACCAATATCACACCACCACCCCTTCCTTTCCCTCAACTGGTCATTTTATGCTTTAATTTTGCTTTTGTGTAAATGTTGCAGAGCAATGAATCAATGATGTATAGGCACATTCTGCCCCTTCTTCTTAACACTTGGTTTTAGTGCAGTTTCTAGTCCATTAACTTCCTCTTGGTCCTCTTCTAGTTAAATTTGCCTTAAGCAGAATGACTTTAATTACCCTCAGTTTGGCTCTATTACACACAAAACAACCATTCAAAACCATTTATGATTCTTCAGCTTAGAGGCCACAAGGATGGCTGGCATGAGCAGTTGAGATATCAATGTACAGTAGGAGTTGCAGATTTAAGACTAAATGCATCTATTTACAAGAATAGAAATATACGTATCACTCATTTAATTACACTAATCTGGGTGTACTTAATCCTAATATCTGGTGGGAAAAGTGTCCTATTTCCCAACACTAACACCCTTCAACAATTCCTACAACAATTGGAACATAATAAAATACCCTTTACATAACTTCTAGTGGTTATTTAGCAAAAATTATTTCACTATCACTGGGTCAAAATCCTGGAACTCCCTTACAGTACCGTGGGTTAGCTACACCACATGGATTGCAGCGGCTCAGGAAAGCAGCTCACCACCACCTTCTCATGCAGTTAGGGATGGACAATAAATGCGGGCCTAGCCAACGATGCCCACAATGAAAAAGTGTTGGCACAACCTTATTGGCTAACCAATTTTATTAAGCATGTTCAAACTTAACCCCTTGCTAGTAGGGTAGCAAAATCCTGAATGCACTGCACAAAATGTTTGATTGATGGCATTGATCTCAGTAGGAGATGGGAAGAATTATTAAATGCAATTATATGGACCATGCTTTAAATAGTTATGTAACCACCAAATTGAATCTTAATGTCTGGATAATTTCGGCAATCATACTGGGTAACTGTTTCCTCAAATGGACAAAACATTTTTTTAAAGTTATAATTTCTAGTCATTGCTAGTGGTTTGAATATTTTAGGGAGGGGCTACTATATTTATGAACAAGTACAATTGGCAGGACTTGTGAACAATTTCAAACAATTACCTTAATATACTGGGAACAATGACCTTAATATAAGGGGAACAATGTATCAGCATTGGTTCAATGCTCTTGCTGCAATCCATGTTTATGCACTGAATGTTTTAGTAAATGCATGATTTATTTCAATCTACAGTCTCACTTTGTTTTAGAGTTATAAAAGCTGACCTGGATACTGACCATTTGGTATTCTTGATGTTTATAGTGGACAAAAGAATCTGCTGGTCCAATTCCCAACCAGTTTGTGCCACTAAACACTGACCCACGTGAGTTCAAAGAGATGAGGAATAAGGTAGGACAAGAATGACTTGAAAGTGTTTATTCTGAAACTAAACACTATATTGCTTTTCTTTAATGCTGCTGAGGGGAATATTTCTTGAATTTAAGCAGTGCGACATAATCAAAGGGACTTTTAATTTAGGAAGTTCTGTTTAACTCAAGAAATGTAGCACAGCAATGCACCTATCCATGGTGTTTCAGTCTCAGTCTGCTTTCTGTATGGGCTCTTTTAGTCAGTTGTCTTAGGCCTTTGTAATTAAAAGATTCTAAGAGCTTTTCTTAAAGTGACAGGATAACATAGAAAAGGAAAAGCTAGAAGATCATTTACTTAGCAAAATATTTTTACATCCTTGCCAAACAAACATCTGCTAGGAACCTTGCAATGACCAAAGCTTGTATGAGAGCACTTCCCTGTTTGGTATCTGTTAGGAATCCTTTATGCTGGTGTTTGTGGTTCTGCATCAAATTTCAGGGAGTACTGTTCTTTTCTCCTCCTAGTCACATGCCTCCACCTCCCTAGATGGGGAAGTGTGGGAAATTGGCACAGTGTCTTTCTCTGCTATCCAGTTTATGTGCCTGGATAATGATGAAATGGCTATGGTGTTCAAAATATTTTTCAAAATTCAAATTTTGCCAGGAAATAATAATTAAATTTAAACTGATTCAAATTTCTTCATAGGAACTTCAACATGTTCTGGGGTGTGGCATTAAAAAGGGTCAAAATTCTCTGATGTGCTGGTCAGAAAACAATCTGATTTAGCCAGTGCCTGAATCTGCCAATAAGCATGAGAGGAGGTCATTTGGCCCATCAACTCTATGCGGATACTAGCTAGCTATTCTCTTAATCCCATTTTCCAACCCTTTCCTTATGTCCCTTGTCAATACTTATCCAGAGGTGTCAGCTGTGGCTCAGTTCATAGCACCCTCGCCTTTGAATCAGAGGGTTGTGGGTTCATGTCCCACTCCTGGAAACCAAGAACTGTGATTGTACTCAAAAGAGTTGCAATCTGTGACTGTTGATAACTCGAAAGAGTATCAATACTTATCCAGAGGTGTCAGCTGTGGCTCAGTTTATAGCACCCTCGCCTTTGAATCAGAGGGTTGTGGGTTCATGTCCCACTCCAGGAAACCAAGAACTGTGATTGTACTCGAAAAGAGTTGCAATCTGTGACTGTTGATAACTCGAAAGAGTATCAATACTTATCCAATTTCCTTTTAAGTTATGTCAATGTCTTATTAATAACATTGTTAAGGTTTAATGCCAATTACATTGTTAAACAGGTGATGGGTATTTGTACACCTATAAATGGGGGATAGGCCAGTGTTTGTGTAGTGGTTATCACGTTCGCCTCATACGTGAAAGGTCCCCGGTTCGAAACCGAGCAGAAACATTATAAATGGGGAATAGCTGGGACATTGGCGGCGTTGGGGGTTGACTGTGAACTAAGTCAATAAATTCTCTCCAGCAAAGAAAGCAGCTGTGTCTTAGTTTTAACTTGGTGTGGATCCAATTAACAAGTTATATTATCTTCGGTATCTCACTACCCAATTGTAGTAAATTATTTCATGTTCAAATATTCCATTTCTTCTAGCATCACTTCTTGTTCTTCTAGTTACAATATTGATTCTGTACCCTCATGCTATCAGTTCACAACTCATGGAAACTGTATTAATTATCCTCTCAAGGTTTTGTAATTGCAAATGCCTCCATTAGATTTCTTCCAAATTTTTGTTACACTGGAGGTAATCGGTTTTTAAAATCATCTTCATAATTATAACTTCTCATTTTTTATATTTTTCTTGTGATCTTTTGTACCCTTTCAACTGTGGCTCAGTTGGGTAGCACTCTCACCTCTGAATCAGAAGTGTGAGAGTTCAACTCCAGAGACTTGAGTATAAAATCAAGGCCAATAGTCCAGTGCAATACTAAGGTTTGCTGCACTATCACTGTCTTTCAGATGAAATGTTAAACCGAGGCTCTGACTTGCCCCTCAGGTGGACATGAAAGATACCACAGTGCTATTTTGAAGAAGAGTTATCCCTGGTGGTCTTGACCAATATTTATCCCTCAGTTGATTTCACTGAAACAGATTATCTGGCCATTATCACCATTGCTGTTTGTGGAATCTTGCTGTGTGCAAATTGGTTGCTGCATTTCCTATATTACAACAGCGAAAGCACTTCAAAAGAACTTCATTATCTGTAAAGTGCTTTGAGACATCCTGTGGTCCTGAAAGGCGCTATAGAAATACAAATCTTTTTTCCTATATTGTGGTGCTTGCAATACTCCATTTGTTGCCCAATCAGTATTTTTGTACAAATTAATAATTTGCTTTTATATTAATATAAAACCCAGAACCACATTGCCTTTTTTGGGGTTTTTCTGCACGCACTTTCACCGTCAATGATCGATGTATTTGTACCCTCTGGATCTCTCTTTTTCTACTCTTCATTTGCTCCTTTCCCCAAAATGTATATTCCAACTTTATCTACACTGGACTGCATCTGCCACCCTTCTGCACATTGTACGTCTTGTCTTTCTGTAATCTTATTAGTGCCTGGTTCTGTCTTCCTGCTGAAAGATCTAAACAGTTTGAAAGCAATAGCTCAAAATGTCATGCAATTACTTGATTTGTTTATTATGTTTTGGTAGATTAGGCAATTAGGCAATTCTCCAATCTGTTCAGTAAATGAGCATTTCTTTTGTTACCCAAGGGGTGCCACCTTGTTTGAAGGAGGTTTTTTTTAATTTAATGTCAGTTTTAGTTCCTACAATACTGGCAGGAAATGGATCAGGATTTAGATACATTTTTAGACTTTTAGCTACCATCTCTTGTTTTATTTCCTAATTCAATTTTAAGCTGAATTTCTTCCTTCTTCTATTTTTGATGTATTTTACTGTATTGTGGTCTGCTAATATTAAAGGGCATGTGCTCCATAGGTGAATGTCGGCAGCAGTGTTTCCCGCTTGATTCGAAAGCACGCCTGTTTGCATATTATTGATGTAGTAACTTCCTAATTTTTTTTAAAAGTGCCATCTTTGGGGCAAATTAAAAGTTAAAGATTATTTTAGTATATATTTATAAAGCTTCACTAAAATGGGATGCAACAGTGATTTTAAGGAGTTTTGGGTTTTCAATATTTGCATTCTTATGTTTTAAAAAGAAATACCTTAAAACAAATTGTTTTTACAATTGTGCAATCCAGATTGCTAAATAAATTGCATAAATCCAAAGCATGCAATTACTTTGATGTAATACTGTGACAGAGCAAAGTTGAATCAAGTAAGGTGAGGAGTTGTATAGCATGTTTAAGGCTGACATCTTCTGCTATAGAGTCATAGGTTGATTGGAATCATAGAATCTTACAGCTCAGCAGGAAGCCATTCAGCCCATCATTCCTGCACCAGCTCTTTGAAAGAGTTAATCCCACAATCTAGCTCTTTCTCCATAGCCCTGCATTTTTTTCTTTTCAAGTTTTTATCCAATTCATTCTTGAAAGTCACTATTGAATCTTCTTCCATCTGCAGGGGATTCCAGATTATAGTGGTTTTCTGTATTTTTTTTTAAAAAATTCTCCACATCTCTCGGTAGCCCCCCTGCCAAATCTTTACCAAATATCTTAATTTGTTTTGATCTGTCTCCCTTTCTTACCCTTACAGCTACTTGTCTCTTGCCCTTAAAGCTATGGAAATTGCTGTTTACACTGATATTATCCCGCACCTTTAAAGTTTAATTTTAATGCATAATTTGTAATTTGATTTGTAGCACAATTCTTGCTCTGTTGCCTATGATGCACACCATTCAAACTTTCAGCACTTAATCTGTCTGTAATTCCAAAGCATCAACAATGTGCCATTGTGTACTTCTAAACTAGTTACCATCATATGCAGCCCCATCAAAGCTGCATTAATGGTTAAACAGTGTCCTCAAATTATTGTGCCTGTGTTGTAATTGGTTCACCTTTCAGTTTTTCTTCCTGAATTACTTAAGCAGTTCCTTAGCTGTATCTCCTCTCACTCACCCTTCACATTAGTGACAACCTTCACTCATCACCCAAGTCTCTTGATTATTTCACTTGATATTCATTAACTCGCTTCAGATCATGCATTCTCCTTTCCTTTCAAAGAGCAGTGGCTACATGATTTTATTTTTATAACATTCATTGGAACAATGAAAACCTTATTCCAGTTCTTAAAAAAGCCCAGTGTTCATGGCTCTCAAATTTATCCAGCAACTATCACTTCTACCTTCTATTCTTAATCCTTCCTTATCTGTTGACATCCATGGCCAAATTATCTCCTCTGACTTTAGATAGAACTCTCAATCTCTAGTAGTAAAGCTGTGTGCAAGTTGCTTGATTTCCTGTTTGTTGTCCATCATTTCTTTATTCCACGACAAGTCTTAATTCTCCATAAAGGTAAACTGTTCCGTCTGGTCCTTCTCAACCTGCATGCAGCCTTTGACATGGTTGACTACACCATCCTCTCCTCCACCATCTCTCCACCGTCAGCAGGTTGGGTGGGACTGCTCTTGCCTCGTTCCATTTTTAACAATCTAATCATAGGCAGAGTATCATCTGCAGTGGCTTCTTTCCCCTTTCCTACACTGTTATCTCAGTTGTCCGCCAAGGATTTATCCCTGCCCTGCGCCCAACCCCCCCACAACCCCCATATTTCTCATCTACATACTGTTCCTCAGCGACATTATCCAAAATCATGGCATAGTGTTCACTTGTATGCTAATAACACCTAGCTCTACCTCACCACCATCTCTCTGGACTCCTCCATTGTTGCTAAATTGTCAGACTGCTTGTTTAGCATCTAGTAATGGATGAGCAGAAATTCCCTCCAATTAA
Source organism: Cetorhinus maximus (assembly GCF_964194155.1). NCBI lineage: Eukaryota > Metazoa > Chordata > Chondrichthyes > Lamniformes > Cetorhinidae > Cetorhinus > Cetorhinus maximus. The sequence continues at coordinate 11,090,608 of NC_135880.1, forward strand.
AAATTGGAAAGACCAAAGCTTTTGGGACTTCAGTCCCCACTACCAACACCATCCCTCTCTCTGCAACTGAGGCTGAACCAGACTTGTCGCAATCTTGGTGCCATATTTTACCTCGATGAGCTTCCAACCACACATCCATGCCATTACCAAGGCCACCTGTTTCCACCTCCATAACATCGCCCTACTTCACCCCTGCCTCAGCTCATCTGCTGCTGAAACCCTTATCCATGCCTTGTCAGTTTGACACTCGACTATTCCTATGTACTCCTGGCCAGCCTCCCTCTTTCTACCCTTCATAAATTTGCGCCCATCCAAAACTCTGCCTGTGATCATATTACATCCAGCTTACCCATCACATTTTAAAATTTTGTTTTCAGACCTGTCCATGACCTCACCTCTCCCTATCTGTGGAAGCAGACCCATAACCCTCTGAGATATCTGCATTCAACTAATCCTGACCTCTTGAGCATCCTGGTTTTAATTGTCCCACCATAGGTGGCTGCGCCTTCAGCTACCTAGGCCCTAAGCTGTGGATTTCCCTCTGCAGTCTTTTGAGCATGGAATCACCTAAATGTCCTGATCCAATGAAAAGTAAAATATTAGGCTGGTTGAATCCAGAATGAGGGGACATGAAATTTAAAATAACGCTAGATCATTTAATAGCGGAATCAGGAAGGACTCCTTTACACAAAGTGTAGTGTAAATCTGGACCTCTTTTGCTCCAAAAGGCTGTTGAGGCTGGGGCCAGAGCGGGGTGGTCAATTGAAAAGTTCAAGACTGAAATAGATAGATTTTTGTTTGGCAAAGATGTTGAGGTATATGAATTAAAGGCATGTAAGTGGAGTACATTCAAATATAAGAATTAAGAGCAGTAGTAGGCCATTCAGCCTCTTGCACCTGCTCCACCATTTGATAAGATCATGGCTGATCTGATTGTGGTCTCTACTTTCCTGTCCACCCCCTATACCCTTTGAATATTGTAATGCTGAGTTAGATTTTTGACTGTCAAGGGAGTTAAAGCCTCATTGCTCTCTGGGGAAGAGAATTCCAGAGATAATGACCCTCTGAGAAAAAATTTATCCTCAACTCCGTTTTAAATAGACGACCCCTTATTTTTAAACTGTGTCCCCTAGCTTTAGTTTCTCCCACAAAAGGAAACACCCAGCATCCACCCTGTCAAGTCACTCTAGGATCTTGCATGTTTCAATAAGATCACTCCTTATTCTTCTAAACTACAATGGATACAGGCCCAATCTGTCCAACCTTTCCTTATAAAACAGCCCCTTCATCCCAGGAATCAGTTGAGTGAAGCTTCTCTGTACATACTACTCCAGATGTGGTCTCACCAATCCCCTGTACAACTGTAACAAAACTTCCCTACTTTTATATTCATTCCCTTTGCAATAAATGACAGGTACAAATCAGCCATGATCTAATTAAATGCTGGAACAGATTCAAGGGGCTGCATGGCCAGTGCTGCTTCCTACATTTCTAATTCTACTGAATGTCTACAGGCATGTTATATCCTTCCAGTTCAGAATGGCAGAATGTGCAAGAGTTGCAGTGGGAAAATAAATAACTTTTATGCAATGGTGAGATGAAATTGTGCCTGTTATAGCTATAATAATGTGACTTTTCCTTAATCTGAGTCTATATTGCAATCCCTATGTTTAATTCTGAACCACTTCCTTGGAGTTGTTTGTGGTAATTTTCAATTATCCATGGTGCATTCTTTTAGTAAAAGACTTACTGAAGTGCAAAATTGTACCATTTTATTCAGCCAATCAAAAGTACACATGTTACATAGTAATGAGTTGCCCTTGAATGAAGTGAAAAATAATGATTTTCCTTCATTTTCCTTCCCTTATAGATCCGAGAACAAAATTTGCAGGATATAAAGACTGCAGGACCTCAATCTCAGTTACTATGTGGTGTCGTGCTGGATAGGTCCTTTGCTCAGGTGAGAACTTAACATTACATAGAAGAAAAAATTCTGCACTTCTTTCTGTTGTCATTATCTCGTTTGTCAATCTGTCACTATCTTTCCCTAACGTTTTGCAAACACTATTCTTTAAATGGCAGAATTTATCTATGTGGGAGGTAAGTTCTAGTGATAACTGTACTGTGTCTAATATTCAAAACATTCGAGCAAGAATGCAGATATGGCAGAGCAAAAATCATGTTGACAGTCGAATAATAGCATGCCAATCGAAGCTCCTGCGAACCATTGCTGAATGCAGTCATTTGTGCATGCTCTTATGTACTTTTAGATATGACTGTGTTACACATCGTAAGCATGCTGAGTATACTAGTCAGGCTTTCAAAACCTCATTTTACTTGTACCATTTAATTAAATGGGGATTGATCAAGTATACTTCAGAACTTAAAATCTAGGAAGTTCTTGGGCCTCTGGTACAAGATCAAAGAAATGGTTTCATCATTCAAAATAGCAAAATGTCTGAAAATGCCACAAGGAGATTAAACTGCAAAGCTTTCCTCTGAAACCTTTGCATAAACTGTATTATGTCAGTGTAGAGTGTCTGTTTGCAACTTGCAGATAATATCTCCAATTTGAAAAGATTGCAGCTTATGTCATGATTATTTTCATCAATACGTGTAGCACCTAATGTATTTTGATATGATTTGAAATGTGCTTTTAAATACAATTTTTTAAAAAATTGAACAGCATAAGTTGATCAATTTATGACCTGTGTAATTAATGAGAATTTTCCTGGCTACTTCTGTGCAATGAAAATTAGTTGGAGTAAAAATGGTTCTAGGGACTCAAGTTATCTCTATCCAAAATTGATGATATAATAAATTTGAAAATATGCGAAGGATTTTTGCTGTATTGGTCTTTTACATCTTTTAAATCCTTCAGTCTACTTGAGGTGAATAATAAATGGATTTTTTTTTTCAAGCATCGATTAACTGACTTAAAATTTAACAATTAATATCAGGCACCCCATACGACAAAAATAGTTTTCTTCACAGCACATATTCAATACAGGATTAGTTAGATTACTTTATAGCTTTTGGTGAAGTTTCTATAACAAAGTAATAGTGTATGAGATCATGAAAGTTTGACTGGTTGAAAGCTCCCTATGTGCACATCATTAGAGTTGGGTTTATAGCCTGCATGCCACCCTGTCCTAGCCATCCTGCTACTGGATACATAAATTGCATGAAAATGAATTTATATCATGATGGATTTGAGTTATCCAGTCTTTAAGGGAGGGTATGGTTTGCACTGTTTACTCAATTTACTGTTGCAGGATGCACCTCTCTCAGACTGTACGGAGTTTATTGATGGTCTCGATCTCTCAAAGCAAGCCTTAAATCCCGCTAACCCTGTTAGAAAGGTACATACTGACCTGTTGTTGTTGAACTCTGCACCTATTATCATGTTTCCTCACCCAATAACTCTGTTCTACTCCAAAATGCTTGATTTTTTTAAAAATCCAGAATAAAAGTTTGTTACTATTAAATTCTGGCTTGCTGAAATCCATAAGAATAGGGCAGGGTGCTATAGGACCAAAGTAAAATTCAAATGTTAAGAGCATAGTTATTTTGGATCCTGCTTACTGGTGCTTACGTGAAATGTTGTATTTGATATTTTTTAACTTCAGTACATTAAGCAAGCAAGCATAGGTTGTGAACAATGTGATTGCTGAAATCAGTTTTCAAGAAATAGTTGTCAAATTTGCATATATGCAGCATAAATTTAAAAGGCCCCAAAATCCTTCAATTTGAACTGGCAGGAAATATTTTAACCCAAGACCACCTTAATTTATAGATTTGTGACCTTGAAATTTAGAGTCTTGTGAACTATGCTGCAGTAGCTACCTTTCAAATTTATGTTCGTGATATTAATTCTGTCTATCAGCTCACAGTAAGAAGAGCATTTGTGGAAAGGAGAGGGAGTATTCCCCTCTCATGAAGATCACCGATTCTGCATCATAGATGCTTGCAAGGCCCAAAACAGCAGGTCTCCATGGGAGGAAATAGAGAATTTTCCCCAAATAGTAGCAAAAGCTATGTTCAATGAAGAGATTGAGTACATTGTAGTAAAAAAATTCTTCCTATCACCATTCTTCCCCCTGCCCCCAACCTGATTGAGGGTCACATTTCAAACTTGTTGAGCCCACCTGTATTTGTTCTTCAGAATGTTTTCTCTGGACACAGTGAGATTTAGTCATGCTTTACACAGTCTGTAAAGTTTATTTCTTTATGCAAAGAAAAAGGAGTTGAAAGCAAAGTAAACAGGGGCAGCTGCTGACCTTCGCATTTTGGTGGGGCAGTGGGAAGGAAGGGCATATGTAGACAGCCAAAGTCAGAGGAACAAAATATTGAAGTTATAGAGCTGGAGGACCACATGGAGGGGAAAGGAGATATAGGTGAAATTTTTTTCTAAGCACTTCTATATTTGCCTTTGTGACCTCAATCTTTGTTTTATGCAACAGATGAAAATAGTTTTGAAGGGTTTGTGTGCATTTAAACTTTTTGCCTCAGGGTCCTTAAAATCTATATCTAAAATCAAAATTTTGTGCTGTCTTGTTCTGTGGGATTTGTGGCTCATGCTAAAGGAATTGTGCATACTAACAATGTGCACTTGTAATCACGCTGGCCACATGCATCTCAATAGCTAAATAAGCTACTTATCTAGTAAACAAGCCAATCATTAATCCTGCTGTACAGTTAGCCAAACAGAAGCATAAAGCAGTACGAGGACACAATATTCATAAATTTCAGTTTGCTATCTGAGACACGCAGATCCTGTTCTTTAATATGACAGAAATGCATGCAGTCATAGAGGTCTACAGCACAGAAAAAGACCCTTCGGCCCATCGAGTCTGCGCCGGTCAAACAAGTACCTAACTACTCTAATCCCATTTTCCAGCACTGCCTGGGCTGATATTCTCTTATTTTTACAACAGAGGAAACATAAAGGAATGTTGAATGGGCATTCCACTAGTTAGAGATGTAGAACTTCAGGGGAAACTTCTTGGCCTCTCTGCAACCAACTATGGTTACCTGCTGAAACTTTGATAGATGAATGTGCATTCTCATCTCTAGTTACCTCCAAGCAGATATCCTCTTAAGCCTGTGTTTCTTCAAACATACATTTGTTCTCAGCTTGAAATGATGTGTACTGGACAGCTTTCTCCCATGCAAGCTACCTTAATACAAAAGCGTTGGCCCAAAGCTAAGTACAGTTTATTCATCAGCTGCTTCATTCAAGTCTTCATATAAGTGGCTTTGACAAAGTTGTGCATGCCTTGAGGGTGTCTTCCCTTCTCAGAGAGTTAATGAAGGACCGTTGTGGAATCCTTCCTTTCTGTAACCATTTCCCCATTTTGTCATAAGTCTACCCTGTAGCTTGCTTCTCAGTCTTTTATGTGGACCAAAGCAGGTCTTTCCACTGCATGTTTTGAAGTTTTGACCCCTGAAGGAGAACTGGTGACTTGTGTGCTGCAACTTCACTTTAGTTGAAACTTTCATTAATAATGGCAAAATTGAGAAAAAACCAGAATTCCCTTCTGCAGGTCGGGCTGAAAAGTTAGCATTCACTAATAACCTTAAGTATTGATAAGAATTAGCAGTTTTACTATTTGAGGTTTTAAATTGGAATTAATAGTGTGCAAATGGCTGTTGTGTCTCCTGCATTACAACAGTGACTCACTTTAAAAGTAATTTATTTGCTGTGTGGATATCCTGAGGGCATGAAAAGTGCTATATAAATCTGTTATTTCTTCATTAATTTTCCACTTACAAGAGTCAGAACCAACATTATAGCTAATCAAAATGTTCCTGAACACCATCTTAGCCAGAGTTGGATTTTCAAGGTTCAGTATTGGCTCCTGGAATTCCTTAACCAAGGATCTATCATTTTCGTGGCACCTTATTTTCTTTGGAAAACCAGATTGTATTATAGACTTTTGTTAGATCGAGAAACGCAACCCTAGTATGAAATGTTTCCAGAAATCCATTTTCATTGCATGTGATTAGGGCAAATACTTGGTCACAAGCACTGCTGCCTCTGTGGAAACCAACCTGACCTGGGATCAGTGCACTGTCAACTACTAGAGATATAAGTTGGACAAGCAGTCGCTTGAGCACCTTACAGCAAACACTCAGGAGAACAATGTAGGCGAATGATCTTTGCTTAACATCATAGAAAATTCAACCTTCAAGAATGATGCTAATAGCCAATTACAAACTTTTGGACCAAGGTCTTTCAAAAATTCAGGATTTACATTCTCATTGTGATAGCCAATTTTGGATGCCAACATATTCAAGTCCTGTTGGTACAAAGGCCATAGAATCAGAATGATTTCAGTACAGAAGGAGGCCATTCATGTCCATGCTGGCTCTCTGCACGAACAGCTCAGCTAGTCCCACTCCCTACTCTTTTCCTGTAGCCCTGCAAAATTTTGCTGTTCAAGTTTATGTCCAATTCCTTTTTGAAAACCACAGTTGAATCTGCCTCCACCATACTGCCAGGTAGTGCATACCAGATCCTAACTACTTGCTATGTAAAAACAATTTTTTTCCTGATGTCACCTTTACCATTCACCTTAAATCAGTGTCCTCTGTCTAAACCTTTCTGCCTGTGGGAACAGTTGCTCTTTATCTGCTCTGCCCAGAGCCCTCATGAAATTGAACACCTCCAGCAAATCTCCTCTCAACCTTCTCTAAGGAAAACAAATCCAGTTTCTACACATAGCTGAAGTTCCTCATCCTTGGACCCACACTCAAAAACCTTGTCTTCACCCTCACTAAAGCCTTCACTCACTTCATAAAGTGTGGTGTCCATTGGGCACAGTACTCCAGTTGAGGCTGTGTTTTATAAAGGTTCATCATAACCACCATGCTTTTGAACGCAATGTCTCTATTTATAAAGACCATGACCTAACATGCCTTTTTAATCACTTTCTCAACTTGCCCTGCAGCCTTCAACAATTTTGGGCACATATAGCCCCAGGTTTCTTTGTTTCTGCACTCCTTTTAGAATTGTGCTCTTGACTTTATATTGCCTCATTTTACTCTTCCCTGCATCAAATTCATTTGACGCATATGCGTCCACTCCTCCAGCCTGTCTATGTTCTCTTGATCACAGTACTTCCAAGTTTTGTGTCATCTGCAAATTTTGAAATGGTGCCCTGTAGACCTGAAGTCTAGATCATTGATATATATCAAGAATAGCCAAGGTCCCAGCACTGACCCCTGGTGAACCCCACTCTTCATGGACAAGCCAAAGACTGATTCGTATTTCTTTTTTAACTTGTAATTTTGGACTCACTTCTGATTTCAAATCTGCGGGTATGTGTGTTGCGTTTTTATTATTTTCTCTCGCATTTTAATAACTAATAAACTCTCACTTCCTTGGACTCAAAGTCCGGTTAAATTGGCTCCTTCCAAAACAAATACATTTGGACTGGGAAAAGGTGTCCACGAGGGAAGGGATCCTTTTTAAGTTAACTTTGTTGCGATCAACCGAGGCGGTTGAATAAAGAAGGGTAGCCAGTTCATCCCTCCTCACCCGGGAGCATAACAATTTGGGGTACCTTGTTTGGGACCATAACAAATTGGGGGACCTCACCCAGGGACCTATCATAACAACTGTAACCAAATACATTCTTTTCCTGACCTTTCCAGGGTAGCCACTTTCTTTCCAGCACTGTAATATTCTTTGTCAGTCACCCCTCCTTTTTTTTTTCCCCCTATCTTTCCTGGATACCTTGTACCCAGGAATATATGATACCCAGTCCTTCCTTTTTTGAGCCAGGTCTGTTATCAGTTAGTAAGATTTGGAGCATTTTGAGCATTTCAATGAAAATGGCACCATTCATCATGTAATTTCCGTTGCAGGGAGCTCTGGCCACTTTTAATAATAGGCCTTGACAGCAATACCCACATTTTAAGAACAGAATACTAAAATATAGATTGGCAATGGCATTGGCTGATGCAAATGGTTGGATGTGTGCTTGTGGATGTTGAGCAGCACCCAGGCAACAGACTCGAGCAAATGAAGGTCTTTTTATAAGGATGACTTTTGCCAATGGGCTCACCCAGTAGCATTTAGTGATTTAAGCAGATGGTCTTCAGACCTGGGTGGCCATAATCTCAATAGATGCACCTTCCTAATTCACCAGTGTAATTTTTGTGTGCTTCCTCCCCCAACCATAATTCATGGCTTTTGATTGAAGCTGACAATTTAGGCAGTTGTATGCTGTAGATCAGGTTTGAGATTACTCAAATACATTATAGGATTCTTATTGCAGTAGCAGAAGGGAAGCTACTTATCTTGTCAATATCTGCTGAATTTGATCCAACATTTAATAGGTGTAAAGTTCCTCTGCTAACCACTTTTATATCTTGAGCCAATCTTAAACCAATTATTTCTGAAAGGCATCTGCAAAGCTTAACACCAGGAACAGTCCAGTTACCTCTGCCAGGCATTACTGTATAGATTTTACTGAGAATTAGGGTATTTTTTAAAATGTGCATTGAATCCAAAAATCTCCTCCTGTCCCACTTTCCGTAAATGCTCTGCCTTCTATCTAATGAATAATGCAATGGAGACTGATAACCAATCTCATCGCTTGTTAGTTTGTTTTATTTAATGGAAGCATTCTTCATATTACCCTATGTTTCACCCAACTGGATGTACTGTATCTTTTTCACAAGGGCTTCTTTGTACAGCAGAGATAAAATTTTGCCTTTTGCTCTGTAAAGGACTCCAAATGCTTTTATTTGGCATAGGAAAGGGTCGTGCAAGTAACCCACTTACATGACATCAGAAACTTATTACAGAGGTGGTGATCATGGAATCCTCCCCATTGGTTACCCAAGTTTATACTGATGCTATATAGGAAGCCTTCCATTTTAAGAATGAAAAGCAGATGTGGTAAGCAGACCATTATCCAAGTCATTTCTTATCAGTGCTTTTTTTTGTGAGATTTTTCTGGCATGCCTTTCAAGTTCCTATTTCTTGAAAAAGTAATGGATAATATGTCTGCACAGATTATTGAAATACTTCTGTGGGCAAAAATAGATGACTGTAGATGAGCAATCAGCATAAATTATTTAAATTCATTACTTTTGTCAAGTTCTTGAATTACTATCATTAGAAGTGAAATTATATATCAATTGCAGGATGATCATAAAATATATTTGGCTCAAAGGCAACACAACAAGCTTCTTCAGAATTTCTGTCTTTAGTGGCACATCAAATCCGGCACAGCAGTACAAAAGAAAAGGCTGAAGCATTTGCAACATCTTCAGCCAGAAGTGCCAAGTGGATGATCCGCCTCTGCCTCCTCCAGAGGTCCCCAGTATCGCAGATGCCAGTCTTCAGCCAATCCGATTCACTCCACGTGATATCAAGAAACAGCTGAAGGCACTGGATACTGCAAAGGCTATGGGCCTTGACAATATTCCAGCAATAGTACTGAAGACTTGTGCTCCAGAACTTGCTGCGCTCCTAGCCAAGCTGTTCAAATACAGCTGCAACACTGGTATTTACCCAGCAATGTGGAAAATTGCCCAGGTATATTCTGTACACAAAAAGCAGGACATATCCAACTCGGCCTATTATCAGTTTATTCTCGATCATCAGTAAAGTGATGCAAGGGGTCATCAATAGTGCTATCAAGCGGCACTTGCTTAGCAATAACCTGCTCACTGACGCTCAGTTTGGGCTCTGGCAGGGTCACTCGGTTTCTGACCTCGTTACAGCCTTGGTTCAAATATGGACAGAAAGCTGAACTCCAGAGGTGAGGCGAGAGCTTTTTTTTGACGTCAAGGCAGTATTTGACTAAGTGTGGCATCAGGGAGCCATGGTAAAAGTGGAGCCAATGGGAATTGGTGAAAACTCTCCACTTGTTGGAGTCATGCCTAGCACAAAGGAAGATGATGTGATTGTTGGAGGCTAATCATCCCAGTCCCAGGACATCACTGCAGGAGTTCCTCAGGGTAGTACTGTAGGCCCAACCATCTTCAGCTGCTTCATCAATGAACTTCCTTCCACCATAAGGTCAGAAGTGGGAATGTTTGCTAATGATTGCACAATGTTCAGCAGTATTCGCAACTCCTCAGATACTGAAGCAGTCCATGTCCAAATACAGCAAGACCTGGGCAATATCCAGGCTTGGGCTGACAAGTGATCAGTAACATTCGCACCACACAAGTGCCAGGCAATGACCATCTCCAAAAAAAAAGAGAATCTAATCATCGCCCCAGTGGCATTACCATCATTGAATCCCCCACTATCAACATTCTGGGTATGACCATTGACCAGAAACTGAACTGACTAGCCATATAAATACTGTGCTTATGAGAGCAGGTCAGAGGCTCACCTCACCTCCTGACTCCCCAAAACCTGTCCACCATCTACATGGCACAAGTCAGGAGTGTGATGGAATACTCTCCAATTGCCTGAATTAGTACAGCTCCAATATCATTCAAGAAGTTTGACACCATCCAGGACAAAGTAGCCTACTTGATTGGCACCACATCCACAAACATTAACTCCCTTCACCACTGACGCATAGTGGCAGCAATGTGTACCATCTACAAGATGCACTGCAGAAACTCACCAAGGCTCCTTAGACAGCACTTTCCAAGCCCACGATCACTACCATCCAGGAGGACAAAGGCAGCAGATACATGGGAACACCACCACCTGGAAGTTCCCCTCCAAGCCACCCACCTTCCTGACTTGGAAATATATCGTCATTTCTTCACTGTCACTTGGTCAAAATCCTGGAATTCCCTCCCTAACAGCACTGTGGGTGTACCTACACCACAGGGACTGCAGCGGTTCAAGAAGGCAGCTCACCACCACCTTCTCAAGGGCAATTAGGGCTGGGCAATAAATGCTGGCCTAGCCAGTGACACCCTCACCCCATGAATGATTAAAAAAATACTCCAGATTACTGTTGAGATTTATTGGTGCTAAACCTTGGTGCAAATATTTTGTTTTATTTTGGCCTGTGGCAAGTTAGTTGAACTCTTTTGGGCTGGTGGCAGGGAAGGATTACAATTGCATCAACAGCTCCTGGGCTCAGGAGAGATGGGCTGGGAAGGATAAGAGTGAATGCTGGATCGTGTCGTCAAAAAGCGTGCTGACACCAATTTAGTACAGCCATGGGGCACACTATCAGAAGGGTGATAGAATTGTAACTTTGCATAATTATGGTATCATAGTGGTTTTGTCTCAGGACTAGTAATGCAAAGACATGTATTAGTGGTGCAGAGTATGAGAGTTCAAATCCCAGTTTGGTAGTTTAAGAATTTGAATTTAATTTATAAAATCTGGAAGTAATAAGCTACTACAGTACCAGTAAATGTGATCATGAAGCAGTCAGAATGTTGTGTAAACCCAACTGATTATTTAACTCACCCCCTTTGGGGAGGGAAACTAGTCGTCCTTACCCAATTTAACCTGTTGTGTGACTTTAGTCCCACCTGGTAACCTGCCTTCTGAAATGGTTTATGAAACTGCTGTAGGAAAGTAGGAATGAGGAATAACTGGATTTTGCCAGCATTGCGCACACTCCAAGAATTAATTAAATTCTTGGGGCCTGCAGAGGTCAAAATTTTGGTGTTGGGATTGATGGGGTGGGGTGGGGCGGGCGCATGGTGGTATGAAAAAATTTGAAATTTTCATTTTTTAATGTACACATTTATTTTACTATTGACATGCTATTGTTCAGAACAAGCGACAATGATACGTTTGACTGTGTGTTTTGAACTTTGCCATGTGTTGAAACAATCTAATAATAATGTTTGCATGCTTTCATGTTCTTGTTTACATTGGCAACAACATGCATACTTATTCTATGTATTTTAATAAAAGTTCTAGCTCTATAACCTTAAATAAAATATAATTTTCTAACTTGTCCCTATGTATTTTGCTTTAAGCAGCATGATACGTCTTAATTGCTCTTAGACATTTGATTAAGAATAAGACTTAAATGTGTGTACTTCCTATAGTTTTTCAACAAAAAAAGTTCACTTTCCTGAAAACTATTTCAGTATTAATTGAGAGTAAATCCAGTGTAGAAATTGCCTTGCTGGCAAGCACTATTATCACCACTAAGGGCTTCTCTGCATGCTTTCATAATATCCAGGTTATTTAAGGGTAGGTATGTCTATTGGCTGGCATGAAATTCGAAAGATACATTCAAATGCATTAAATTAATTTCAGTGACATCATTCATTCGTGTGCTGTGCCTGAATGCAAGTCCTTGGATCATTATCTGTTGATGCTTCATCCTTGAGCTACTTTTTTGGCAGTGGTGGTTTGCCTCTTCATTTCACTCTCAGGTGCAAGGTGAGCAGGCAGATACCAAGTCTACTTCGGTCGCAATGGGAAATTGAACCCGTGCTGTTGGTGTTATTCTGAACCAAACCCTAGCCACATAGCCAACTGAGCTAACTGACCCCTTCAGTGACTTGTTGCAATGAATTTAGTTTGGCACCTGATCATTAGCTGTTGTTTGACCTTGTACGTTTGTATGAGTGAAGAATTGAAAGATACCCATTTATTCTATGAGTCAGATACATAGAGTTATACAACACAGAGAAGACCCTTCAGCCCATCGTTTCCGTGCTGGCCATCATGCACCTATCCTTATCCCATTTTCTAGCACTTGGCCGGTAGCCCTGTATGCTGTGGCTTCTTACATGTTGTGAGGGTTCCTGCCTCTACCACCCCCTCAGGCGGTGTGTTTCAGATTCCAACCACCCTCTAGGTGAAAAAGCTTTTCCTCAAATCCCCTTATCTTAAATCTATGTCCCCTGGTTATTGACACCTCTGCTAAGGGAAAGTTCCTTCTATCTATACTATCCATGACTCTCATAATTTTGTATACCTCTATCAGCAACCCCCCTTGGCCTTCTCTGCTCTAAGGAAAACAACCCTAGCCTATCAAGTCTCTCTTCATAGCTGAACGCTCCAGCCTAGGCAACATCCTGGTGAATCTCCTCTGCACCCTCTCCAGTGCAATCGCATCCTTCTTATAATGTGGCAACCAGAACTGCACGCAGTATCCACCTATGGCCTAACCAGCATTTTATATAACTCCAACATAACCTCCCTGCTCTTATATTCTATACTTCGGCTAATAAAGGCAAGTATCCCATATGCTTTCTTAACTACCTTATCTACTTGTGCTGCTGCTTTCAGGGATCTATGGACATGTACACTAAGGTCCTTCTGATCCTCTTTACTTCCTAGGGTCCCACCATTCATTGTGTATTCCCTTGCTGTGTTAGTCCTCCCAAAATTCATCACTTCACACTTCTCAGGCTTAAATTCCATTTGCCACTGCTCTGCCCATCTTACCAGCCCACCTATATCGTCCTGTAATCGAAGGCTTTCCTCCTCACTGTTTACGACACCGCCAATTTTCATGCCATCTGCGAACTTACTGATCATACCTCCTATATTCACATCTAAATCACTGCAAGTTTTGTCGATTTGACAATATATTGCACTGAAATATTATGTAGTGTAAGTGCAGGTTGAGACAACATATCGTACCATGCTGACTTAACTGGAAGTTGTGTTAAAATCACCTCAAAGTTAATCATGAACATTTGTGAACTTTCTGCCCTCCTAAAAATTGCCTTGCTGGCAAGAAATATGTTCAATTACCAGTAGAGGTGATAACCTTTGCAGTTTACTTGCATGTCATTCAGGTGAAATGTTAAACCAAGACCCTGTCTGCCCCCTGGATGTAAAAGGTTTTGTGACACTATTTTAAAGAAGAATAGGGGAGTTATCCCATGTCCTGGTCAATCCTCAATTAACATCACCAAAACAGATGATCTGGTCATTATTACATTGCTGATTGTGGGAGCTTGTTGTGCTCAAATTGAGTGTTGCATTCCCTGTGTTACAACAGTGATTACACTTTGAAAGTATTCAATTGGCTGTAAGGTTCTTGGGACATCCTGTGGTCACGAAAGGTACAAAATAAATGCAAATCTTTTTTGTTGCTATTGGGGCAGTTGTTGGAGTGTTACAATTAATTTGGTATCTCATTGCTATGGAAAGGGAAAAATGCTACGTCCAGACCACTATCCAGTGATCCAAAAGTTTGTGTGTATGGACATTTGTGAGGGCAAAGTTGGGTTCAGCTATGATACTTTCCAAGGCGTCTAAACCTTAAGATCGTTTGAATGATCATTTGAGCAAGGGACTAGAAGTTACTGGAGATTTTGTATCCATTCTTCAGTCAAAGGCAGCACCTTTAGGGAGTTGGAAAGAGAAGCATGCAGGAAGGATTTTACAGACAAAAGTATGATTTTTGAAGTAGGTCCAATTAACTTTTAGTAAAGAGACACAGCCCCAATCAATATTTTGCTCAAAGCCTATTCTCAGAATGAAAATCGTATCTTTGTATGCTGAGTGATAAGCCAGAAAGTTGTGTCTGCAATTCCCCAACTGGCAAGTTTCTAAATTCAAGTATTCTTCTATGGAGTGTTGCCAAGTGCAGGCCACTTTATCCCCAGAAGATAAGTGGATGGGCTGGCGATAAGGGATAAGTCTAAAAGACCAGAGTTCTATTTCAATCTAGCTCAACCTCCAGCACAATTTTGGTAGTACTACTTCATTTGTTATATCTGGAAGTTGTGATAGCCATGTTCCTAAAATCAGTTTCTTGCTGATAGAGCAAAAAGTAAGATGATTCAGAACTGAATTTGAGGCTGGTAAAACATCCCACAGCAAGGTAGGTTGTACGTGAAGACTCTAAGGCACATGAAGCAGTAATTTTGCAGGAGGCCACAGGTGAAGTGGAGGCAGGCTTCAAGTGATGACCTGGCCACATTGTGAGAACTACCTGGTTTCACTTTGTGTACAAAGGGCCTTCCTCCCAAAGTGCCTTATGACCCAACATTTCCTCTCTTGGCTGTGAAATACTACCTGTCAAATGATCAATGTTTCATATATGTCATCTCAGCAGTTATTTAATGTTGAATTTTGTAGGTCATTGAAACATTTGATAGTAGTTTTGCTTTGCTTACACAGGGTGAATTGGTGACTGCATCAAAGGCAATCATTGAGAAGGAGTACCAGCCACGAGTAATTGTGAGCACTGCGCCAAATCCCTTTAATAAGCTGACAGACCGTGAACTTGATGAGTACCGCAAAGAAGTTGAACGCAAGCAGAAGGGGCCTGAAGGCAAGTTGCTAATAACCATTGTCAAAACCTGTTAATTTGTTTGTTTTAGGGTTAGTTATACTTTCAGTTAAATCTGATTTACTTCATTGCATTAAAATAGCCTGTTCATACTAAAATATATATAGCTTTCTTAATTAGAAATAAAATTTTAAAGTCATTCCATGCATGGTGCAATCAAACAGTTGTAGACTGTACATGTGCACTACATCTGATTAAAATGACACTTGGTACTTTTCAGCACTGTTATATCAAATGTAGACTTGTACACTTGTTCACAAAAAAAAGTTGAAAAGCTGTTTTGAATAGTCCTTATTTGCCTGGTCCCACCTTGACTTTTGGTCCCAATGGCAGCTGCTTCCTGTTTGTAGAAAGACATCAGATATATCTGATCTAGCAACTCTGAGGAAGAATCCATTTAGGAGTGAACTTTTAAGGACATGTGCTGCCAATGGACTTGCCAACAACTGGAATAATCTTTGGGGTATTACGAAGTAATTCAGATGTTTAGGATGAACGGGAGAAATTTGCCACCACTATTTTTTATTGAACTGAAGGAAGCACCAGTACATCAGGGCCAGGATTTTTAGGCTGGTGGGGTTTCCCTTCCTGCTATCTGAAGAGTCAAAGGGGAACATGTCCCTGTAGTGATTTCACGCTCCGAGTGGTAATTGGCTTGAGGAGGGACTTCCACCCCTCACTCGGGAAGAAATCCCATCTCAGAGAACTGCTGGACAATCTGGCCGGCAGCTGTCTAGTCCTTGTAGTGCTGGAACTGCAGTGGACAGGACCTCAGTCCCGGGACTCCAGGAAGCGGTCAGTTTGGGGATCTCAGGGAGGGGAGTGTAAGGGAGGCCTGGGAGTGGGGGTGTGTGTGGTGGGTGTAGTGTACAGTGGGGGATTGGGGTTTCGGCAGAGGGGCCAGGGTTAGGGGAGGTAGATCCTGTGGTCATTAGACCTTAGTGGAGGGGTGACTGGTTAAAAGAGGGCTGCTGATTAACCCTACCCCCATCCCCAAATTCCAGCTCAAGGCCTGAACCCAATTATTTTCGGGCTTTGCCCATACCTGGGAAACGGCCCTTAACTGGTCAATAATTGGCGACTTAAGGGCCTCAATTGGGGCAAGGGCGGGCCTCTCCCACCCCAGCGTAAAATTGCAAAGAGGTCAGGGCAGGTGGGAACCCAGAGGAAAGCTCATCTGAGGAACTTAACGCTCACCCCCCCCTCAGCCCACCCTCACCAGAAACAGTGTCCCCTCATTCTGGGCTCACCCATAAGAGGAAACATCATTTCCACGTCCACCTTGTCAAGACATTTATATATAGCAAAAAAAAAAGCAATGGTCCTAACACTGATTCTTGGAGAACATCACTGTCTACCAACCCCCAATCAGAAAAACAACCATCTACCATGGCTCACCGCTTTCTGTCCCTAAACCAATTTTTTATCCAATTGGCCACTCCAATTGCCACCCTCCCCCGCCCCCCCGCAACCCATATCTCGGGAAGATTGAAGGATTAAGGCTAGTCCTTCTGCTAACTCCACCCCTCACTTCTTTTTGCAACCTGGAATACAAGCCATCCAGATGTTTTTGAATTGTGACATTTGGACCAGTTTGGGACGTTTTTGTTTAATGTTATTACTGCCAAGGGTTAACAAAATTCAGCCAAGCAGAGATACCATAGTGTGCCCCCAAAGGTAGTTTTTAATTTGATGTCAGAAAAATGCTACGAGAACTATATGAAAAATCTTCCCTCTAGAGCTCTGAGTTGAAAGAGGTTTTCTTTTCCTCTCGTGAACAGCAGAGCAGTCATTAGTCGAGAAAAGGAAATGTCCAGCCTAGCAGAAGCTATGGCCATATCATTTTTTTCAAACATCATTTTTTTTCTCTGTCTAGCTATTGCAAGAGCTGAAGACTCAAACTGTTCCTTTGACCCCGCTGTAACTACACAGAATATATTTTAACGCTTCAACTATAATAAAAACAGAAAATGCTGGAAACACTTAGCAGGTCAGACAGCATTAGAGGAGGGAAATCCATTAGCAGCACAAACAGTGAGACATTGGGACAGAGAGCTTAAAACACCGAGACTTCAGGATGGAGAGGTTAGAACAGTGAGAGGAGAGCCGTGAGTTTGTTTGGAAAAAATGTGAACAATAATATCACAGGAAAGCTGTAAGTTGATTTGCTGGTGAGTAGCTGCTCTTAAGGAGAGTGTGTAAATAGCTGGAAATTAGAATAACATATATTTATAAATACATTTTTAGTGGTAAAGGTCTATTCTATTAAGGTTTAAATTAGTACAGTAAGCGGTGATAAGGAGAGGCACTAAATAAAATCTTTTTAAAAATTAAATAAATAACTAGTTAATTAAAACGCATTAAGGGTGCCAGTGCAGGTGATGTGTTGTGACTGCAGAATGTGGGTATTCTTGGATGTCAGTGTGATCCAGGACAAAGTTGTCTGCAGCTTGAGGAACTTCGGCTCAGAGTCATTGAGCTGGAGGCTGAGCTGCAGACACTGTGATACATCAGGGAGAGGGAAAGTTAACTTTCGAGGGGGAGTAAATAGGAATGAAGTGTTGGTAGGAGATAGTATAGTCAGGGGACACAGTTCTCTGCAGTCCTGAGTGAGAGTCCAGATGGTTTTGTTGCCTTCCCAGTGCCAGGGTTCAGGACATCTGGGAGAGGAATTTGCATAGGAGGGAGAGCTTCCACTTGTGGTCCACGTAGGTACCAATGACATAAGTAGGACTAGGAAGGAGGTTCTGCTGAGGGAGTATGAACAACTGGGGGCTAAATTCAAATGCAGAACCTCAAGGATAATAATCTCTGGATTATTACCTGAGCCACAAGCAAATTGGCATAGGGTAAATAAGATTAGAGATCTGAATGTGTGGCTCAAAGATTGGTATGGGAGAAATGGGTTTTGATTCATGGGGCACTGGCACCAGCACTGGGGAAAGTGGGAGCTGTACCGTTGGGACGGTCTTCACCTGAAATGTCCTGGGACCAGTGTCCTGGCGAATAGCATAACTAGTGCGGTAGAGAGGGCTTTAAACTAAATAGTGGGTGGAAGGGATCACGTGAGAGGAAATATAGTAAAGTGAAACAACAAAATAATAGATTAGGACAGCAATTTGTACCAATGCCAGAGAGTGACAAGAAAAGACAGAACATATATCCCTAAGAGTGCACCAGCAGATAAGACCAGAGATGGCAAAAATGGTTTAAAAAAAAGAGTTTAAGACCCTGCATTTGAAGGCACACAGCATTTGTAATAAGAGATGAATTGTTAGCACAGATAGAGGTAAATATGTATAACCTGATAGGCATTGCAGAGACATGGTTGAAAAGGTGACCAAGGCTGGGACCTAAATGTTGAGGGGTATTTGACGTATCAGAATGACAAAGCTAGGGAAAGCTGGCAGGGAGGCTCTGTTAATTAAGGATGGCATTGGTTCAGTACTGAGGGATGACCTTAGCTTGAAAGATCAGGATGTAGAATCAGTTTGGGTAGGTAAGAAATAGTAAAGGCAAGAGGTCACTTGTGGGAGTTGTTTATAAGCCTCCTAACAGTAGTTACACTGTAGGACAGAGCATACAGGAAGTAATAAATGAAAGGCACCACAATAATCATGAGTGACTTTTATCTACATGTAGATTGGGAGAATCAGATTGGCAAAGATAGCCAGGAGAATGAGTTCAGAGTGTTTTCGGGACAATGTCTTGGAGCAGTACGTTCCAGAGCCAACCAGGGAACAGACTAAGAGATCTGAAACAAAAACAGAAAATGCTGGAAAAGCTTAGGTCTAACAACATCTGTGGAGAGAAAAACAGAGTTAACGTTTTGAGTCCATATGACTACTTCAGAGCTCTGAAGTTTTTCCAGCATTTTCTGTTTTTGTTTCAGGAAACAGACTATCCTGGACCTGGTAATGTGTAAAGAGACAGGATTAATCAATAACCTCATGGTAAAGGAGCCTATAAGTGACAGCAATCACAACATGATATGAGTTTCATTTTCAGTTTGAAAGAGAAGTGTGTGCCCATAGCTAGTGTTTTAAACCCAAATAAAGGTAAATGAGAGTATGAAGGCAGAGCTGGCTATGGTGAACTGGGAAACTAGGTTAAAAGGTAAGAGAAGAGTTGCAGTGGCAGACTTTTAAGGAGATATTTAATAACTCTCAGCAAAGAATTATCCCAGTGAAATAGTAAAGTCCTTTAAGAAGGATGCATCATCCATGACTCAATAAAGAAGAATGGTATTAAATTGAAAGAAACATTGTACAAATCTGCAAATTATAGATGTGGATCAGAGGATTGGACAGACTTCAGGAACCATCAAAGACTGACTATAAAGATAATAGAGGCAGAAAGCAGAGTACAAGAAAAAACAAGCTAGTAATATAAAAACAGGATGAAATTTTCCGAGCCCGCTGGCAGCGGGTATGATGGGTGGCGTGCACGGAAGGTATGGCGTGACCTGCTTCACAACAGCGTGAAGGCAGGTTGCCATCACCTGCTCAGCCCGCTGACAGTGCGCCGCATTTCCCGTCAGCGGGGAGCCAATTTTAATATATTAGCATATAATTAAAAGGCCATCCCACCAGACTCTTGGAACCCCATCATATAATCCGTCCACGTCTGCAGAAAGCACGCCGACGTGTTTCACAGCAGCACGCAGGTGACGTGCACTTGGCAGTCTTTACTTTGGGCGAACTGAGGCGAGTGAGCAGCAGCGTTCTCCACAGCTCGCCCATTGTTTACAGGCCTTGGGGTGCCAGGTGGCGGGGGCAACTGATACCTGGCCCCAGAGGTGACTGCTGAGGTGGGGGGATGGTGTCCAGAGGCAAATGCTGGCCAGTCTCTGAGGCAACTGCTGAGGTGGGGGGTGAAGTGCTGCCCTGACGCTGCATCCCACGCCCAGGCAATCGAGTTGGGGGACAGGGTAAATGAGGGGAGTGGCCACGCATTAGGGACACCTGTATAAACTGACCATCCCTCTGCAGCTAAAACAGATCAGGCGCAGCCACAGTGATATGATTGGGGTCAGGCTCCTAGCCTGCCTGCTCATGCAAGCAACACGGAGGTACCAAAGGGCCACCAAGTGCTCCATACCTTACCACCCACCCCCCCCCCACAAAACCCCCCTGCACAGACTTGGACTGCACACGTTATACAATCTCCTCGCCAATGCTGGCCATGTAGCAGTCACTGCTGGATGTGCTCACAGCCCCTTGCAAGCTCAGCATCCTGGTTTGGACCAGTGTCCCCCATGTCACAGGTTAATAGGGCGGCCATGTAGCGCACTCATCTCTGGCCATCCGAGGGGCGACCAGGACTCTCCGGGAAGCATTAAGGGGCAGTCACACAGGGCCAGGAAAGGTGCTAAGCACAGCCATGATAACCATGTGTCTCTCTCTCTCTTTCATGCTGCAGGAGGACCGCGTCAGGATCATAGATCCTGATGGCCGACAGAGACTGCAGAAGACGGAGGAGAGAGCGACTGAAGCACCTGGCCGCGCAAAGGCAGCAGCAGCAAACTCATGAAGGGGCAGCAGGGATTTCCCGCACACGCTGCCCAGGAGCGACAGCGAGCCCTGGCTGGTCGGCGCCTACCGACATCCAGGGCCTATAGATATCGTCTGCCATTCCTGCAGATGACTGAGAACCAGTGTCGCTGATGACTGCGCATGTCTGGGGACCTGGTGGCTCATATCTGCCATTTACTGCAGGATTTGGCACCAAAGGGACATGGAGGGCATCCACTGCCAGTGGCTTCTTTCAGGGCTGTATACGTGACCTCTGTGGTATTTCACAATTCACCGCCCACAATTGCATCCATGAGGTCACAGGTTCCATCTTCTCCATGGCAGACAACTTTGTGCATTCCGCCCTGCACTGGGACAGCCAGGATGCAAGGGCCATTGGATTCGCCCTGATCTCAGGATTTCCACAGGTGCAGGATGTGATTGGCTACACACATGTGGCGCTCAGGTCTCAATTTCTATGCCAGTGGCTCCTTTCGGGGCTATATACGTGACCTCTGTGGGATTTCACAATTCGCCCCCCACAATTGCATCCATGAGGTCACAGGTTCCATCTTCTCCATGGCAGACAACTGTGCGTTCTGCCTGGGACCAGGACAGCCAGGATGCAAGGGCCATTGGATTCTCTCTGATCTCAGGATTCCCACAGGTTCAGGGTGCGATTGACTGCACTCATCTGGCGCTCAGGTCTCCACCGCTACACTCAGTGGACTTCATCAGCCGCAAGGGCTTCGACTCACTGAACGTACACCGCAAACGCATCCTGCAGGTATGGGCACAACGTCTACATCCTGAGTCGCTCACAGATCCCTGCAGTCTTCCAGGGTACACAGAGGCTGCAAGGTTGGTTCCTTGGGGACAAGGGCTACCTGCAGAGGCCGTGGCTGATATCTCCTGTGCGGCGGCCTCAGAGTGCAGCAGAGCACCGCTATAATGAGGCTCATGCAGCAGCTCGCAACTTGGTGGAACAGACCATCAGGATGTTGAGGATGAGGTTCCGGTGCCTGGAACAGTCTGGTGGAGCCCTGCAATACAGTCACGCATCGTCGTCGTCTGCTGCGCCCTTTACAATCTGGCGCTGCAATAGGGAGAGGAGGTGGGTGAGGAGGAGATGGAGGAGCTGCACATCTCCGATGAGGAGGAGGAGGATGCCAATGGGGATGAGGCTGAGGGGGTCCTCGGTGGTGGCGACAACGGGGATGATGCTCTCGCACTGGCTAGACTAAGCAGGCACGCTCGGGTGGCCCTCATAGTTGCCAGATTTGTGGAGGATGATGACGACATGCATTGAGATGTCCCTGTAGATCCTCACGTTGCAGTTGTGAACGTTTGACTCCAATCTGGCTTATCACAGCCTTTGTGAGAACGTTCCTGTCATGGAGATGCAGCGGAGGCCCTAATAGTCACTCGATCGCAGGAGGATGACGACAACATGTAGTGAGGATACTCCATAGGTCTTTACATAGCCTCTGAGAATGTCTCATTCCTGCCTGACCAAGGGCAGCTCGCTTGCGCTCCATGATCAGGGCCATCTCAGAGACGCAGCCATGAAACTTCAGACGCATCTGATGCTGTGTCCGCCTTCAGCACCTCAGCCCTTCAGGAGCTGGCACACAGCATCACTGGTCGCAGATGCTGGTGTGATGTGAGCCAGCCACACCTTAAAGATGCTGAGAGCACAGAAGAGTATGAGAGAACTCTGTGGCGCCTGCCCACAACATTCTGGCAGCAATGACTAGCACCACCGAGGTGCAGGCATCAGTAATGTTTCCAGGGAGTGAGGCTGGACCATCACTGTGGTCTGAAGGTTGCACAGAGCACAGGGAAGAGGCCCTGGACTGAGACTCCTGTCTTTTATCTTGTGAAGAAAGGTTTCACATCTGAGTGACAAGAATACTGCTCATTAGAACAGGCATGGTGACATTCGTAGGAGTTTATTGACAATAGTGAACAGTATCTACAAGTGATCAACACCCATGGCCAGGCTGTGCAACTACTTTTATCTAACTTTCCTAACCCTGCCGCTACGTCTTGGTGCTCCCCGGACACCCACAGCAGAGATGGAAGCTGCCTGCTGACTGTGACGCCCTGTCGGTGATGATTTTGGCGGGCGTCCTCTGGAGGGCCGAGACTTGGGCCCCAGCCTGCTTTCAGGGTCCTGCTGTGTGGCAGTGGCACCTTCCTCAGCCTGTGAAACTGGATCTGCGGAGGTCACAGGAAGATAGGATTCAGATGGGCTGGTTACTCCTAGATTCACCTGGGTGGATGGCCCCGGAGCATGCACCTGCTGATCCTCCTCCCTATGGGTGCCCGAGGTCCCCTGCCTGACTCCATGAGTAGAAGGGGTAGCTGGAGTGAGATCGTGCTGCCCAGCACCCCTCACATACACACTGTTGGAGGCCAACTATGGCACCAGTGATGGAGTTAAGCCCGCGCGACAGTGCAGGAGTGATGTCCTCAACCAAGGTCTCCATGGTGGCCACCAGCCTGCCAGTGTTGAGCTCAGTGCGTTGCAATGCCAGCACTATCACCTCAGTCTGAAGACGGACGGACTCCTCCATCGTGCCTTGCAATCTGAGGAATGCAGCGGACATCCCTTCCTGTTGTTCCCTAGTTTGCCTTTGCAGCTCCAGCAACTGGGACATGACTGAGTCCAGAGGCTCATCATCTGACTCGGACTTAGCAACATTCTGGTCTCCAGCAATCCTCCAAGTGCTGGGTACCTGGGCCTCCGCCTGCTGTGGATCAGAAAGTGCGATGTGCTCACCAGATTGTGATCCTGAGGCTACTCTAAAGCTAGGTCACACTGAGGTGTGTGTCTTTGCACTGGTGGAGGGTGTAGGTGACGGGACTTCAGGGAGGGTGCCTTCAGATTCCTCTTCAGAGGTTTCTTCAGAGCTTGATTGGAGGTCCTGGGTCATGGACTCTCTGGGCTGTTTGGCAGATGTGCCTGTGAAAGCAAGGGGAGATAATTATTGCATGGCAGTGGCCTGTGAAAGAGGACACATCACTCATGACATGGTTCTCTGATGGATGTTGCACTGCTGGATCCTCACTTGGTAGAGCAGCGCCAACCTCATCGTCAGCACAGGACCGGCCTCAGTCATTGCTGGCCATCTGGATGGCTGTTTTCGAATTCTGTCAGAACTTTGATTTCCGGCATCCCTCCACCTGTCTGCGCCCTTTCCCTCCTGCTGTGAGCCAGTTTGTCTTGCATGGATAGGGAGAGTGTATCCGGATTCTGGCCGTGCCTGTTGATAAGTGTGTCTGGCTTGTGTGGGTGGTGAGTGGTCCCGTGGATGGGATGACGGTGTATGTGAAAGAGTGAATGGTGATGTCTCTTGCACTGGCAGTGAGTGAGGGCCCTGTGGATGTGTGATGGGTTTGTGAGTGAGAGAGTTGGGAGTGATGAAAAGAGTGACTTACCCTGGTTGAATGGAGGAGATCATTCATCTTTTAGCAGTACTGGGTGGCTGTCGTCCTCTGCAGGCCGTTCGCATTGGCCACCGCTGCCACCGCCTCCCAAGCCGGGTTGGTGACATCCTGCGGCCAGAGCGGGAGTAGAGCAAACCCTGTCGGGCCTCCACGACATCCAGCTGTCACTCGAGGGACCCATCGTTGAAGTGGGAGCTGCAGTCTTTTTGCCTTTGCTGGCCATGTCTCCCGGACAGCGGTGGTGAGATGGTGGCGATGAACGCTTTGCTGGTGGCTGCCTTTTAAAGGTGGCCGGCGTGATGGCGAGTGGGCGAATGAGAGCCCGACCCCCCATGGAAACGGTGTATTTCCCTGGAATGCATAAATAATGAGGCGGGCTGGGGAAGATACAGCATGAAAACTCACCGTTTTTGTCAGCAGGTAGGACTCCATTTTACCCGCCCATTACCGCACTTAGTGCAATTCTGGGAAAATTCTGCCTAAGTCTTTCTAAAAGTTTTTGAATAGGAAAAGAGTAATGAAAGCTAGTGTTGGTCCTTTCGAGACTGAGTCTGGGGAATTGATAATAGAAAACATAGAAATGGCAGAATCCCTGCAAAGGAATATAGACAGGTTAAGTGAGTGGGCAAAGATTTGGCAGATGGAGTACAACATCGGTAAATATGAACTTGTCCATTTTGGCAGGAAGTATAGAAAAGCAGTATGCTATTTCAATGGAGAGAGATTGCAGAACTTGGTGTTTGAGGATCTGGGTGTCTTGGTGCATGAATCACAAAGTTAGCATCCAGGTACAGCAAGTGATTAGGGGGGCAAATGGAATGTTGGTGTTTATAGCTAGAGGAATGAAATATAAAAGTGGGGAAGCTTTGCTGTAGCTGTACAGGGCCTAGGTGAGACCACATCTGGAGTACTGTGTTCAGTTTTGGTCTCCTTATTTGAAAAAAGATATAGTTGCTTTAGAAGCAGTTTAAAGAAGGTTCACTCAACTTTTTCCTGGGATGAAGAGCATATCTTATGAAGAAAGTTGAACATCGGATAAGTCAGATCTAAATTCTGTTACTTTTTTTTAACTAACAGATAATAGAACTTGAAGAAATTAGCCTCATATTGACATTGTAGCAAAAGTAACTTGTTTGATGAAGAGTGGTCAGGTTAGTGAGTTGATCTCTGTCAAGCCCAGTATTCTGCTTAGCTTGAAGAGAGGAGAGGATGCCAGTAAGCGGGTGGGTCAACCTACCAGCTCAGTAGCTGGACTACCAATTCACTAGGCCACAATCTGCCATTCGGTGGTGAGGTGGGTGGAGGGTTTCTTGCCAGTGACTGCTCAGTCCCTAATCTTTTGTTCACTCTAGGAAGTTTGGGACCTTGTGGCTCGGTGTCTTATTTTGTTTAATAATGTTCCTGAGAAGTGCTTTGGGATGTTTTACTACATTAAAGGTGCTATATAAAACTAAGTTGTTGCTGATATGGATTTTCCTTTACTCATTTTAGGGGAGAGGAGAAAACAAAATCCTGGCGAAACATGACATTAGTATAATTCTGATAAGCATTTGACATGAGCAGAAATTTACTCATTTAACAACTGGTAGTACCTTTGGTGTAGAACCATCTTGTGGTTGGGATATGAAACCCATCTGACTCGCATGGGCACCAAGGGAATGACAAGGAGGCAGGTCCACCCCAGCTGGAACAGGGATTGAACCCCATGTTGTTGGCACCAATCTCAACCAGAATGGATGTCCAGCCAACTGAGTCACCGAGCCCCCCTAGGAGTCAGAGTTGCTGTGGCAACATACACTTTTACATGCATGTATGTTGTAGCCTGGAGCTATGGATACTGATAGTAGAGGCTCCAATTTATTTCCATCACGTCATCATCACATGGCTGACCAAGAATCTCTCCCTCTCTTATCGGCTACCATTGATTGTACGTTGGAAAGATTTACAAGTTGATACTCAACCTGTTTAGCTGTGTTACAAATGCACCTTCCTTGACCATCAAGTCCTGGAGTGGGACTTGAACCCAGAACTTGTGGCTCAGAGGCAGGGACACTACTCACTGAACCACAACAATGAGATCACATTGCAACCTACCTGCATAATAGGTACTGTATGGAATATTGCAACTCCTCTTCCATTTAGGTATAATAAAACCAATTTGGGCATGGTAGCAAGATTAAAGATAGTGAATCTGTTGGGGAGAAACCCAGTGCATGGTTGAACTAAATAATTCAAGTCCCTGTAGTTTCAAGTAATCTATCCATCCAGACTAATAAGTTTTGTGTACGCATGAATGTAGTTGTCTTCTTGCTTTCAGATTGGCCTGTGCTTTATCATGAGGTCTTGCCATCTATATGGCGGCCATTATAGTTCCACATCAAATTTGAAAAGTCGACATGTTGAGATTAGCAATCATGGTTGCTAATCTCATTCCATAACAAAAAACAGCCTCTAATATTTAGACTAGGCACTTTACAGCCTTCCGGACTGAATATTGAGTTCAACAATTTTAGATCATGAACTCTCTCCTCCATCCCCACTCCCTTTCCGATTTTCCCCCCCTCCCTTTTTTTTTTCCAATAATTTATATAGATTTTTCTTTTCCCACCTATTTCCATTATTTTTAAATGTATTTCCATCCATTGTTTTATCTTTACCTTTTAGCCTTTTTTGATTCCTTCACCCCACCCCCACTAGGGCTATCTGTACCTTGCTTGTCCTGCTTTCTATCCTTAATTAGCACATTCTTTAGATAATATCACCACCTTCAACACCTCTTTGTCCTTTTGTCTGTGACATCTTTTGGTTATCTCCACCTATCACTGGCCCTCTATCCAGCTCTACTTGTCCCACCCTCCCTTTAAACCAGCTTATATTTCACCTCTCTTCTATTTTTACTTAGTTCTGTTGAAGGGTTATTCGGACTCGAAACGTTAACTGTGTTTCTCTCCACAGATGCTGCCAGACCTGCTGAGTTTTTCCAGGTATTTTTGTTTTTGTTTTGGATTTCCAGCATCCGCAGTTTTTTGCTTTTATCTAATATTTAGCTATCCACCCATTTGTTGATTTTGAATGGCAGGGACTGGGGAGGAGATATATGAAGTTCCTTGAACCAACTGAAAGAACTTTGTGATGAAGCAATACATAGTTACAGAACTAACCTTTTAGTTGTCAGTGAAAAATTAAGAGATCTGTTAACCACAGACTTTTATTTCAATAAAAAATAGATTTTGAATGGGATCCATTGTACTTTTAATAACTGTATCTGTAAAGTTAGTTGTTGTGCACTTAATATTTGGCAAAGCTTTGTTTGCATGAACCTGTTATCTTATCTAGCTGAGAATACTACAGCCCAAATTGGTGAGGTCTTGGCGAAAGTTGAGTCCACTCGAGCACACCCTGATGGCAAGCCAGATGGCATGGCAGTTATATCGCAAATGCACCCTGTCCTGGAGCAAGTGACTGTTACAGAAGTTGTTCAAAGCCAAAGTCTGCCTTCCATGCATGAGCCTATACATAACCAAGATAATACAACTGAAACAAAATCTCACACAAGACAAGGATACTCTACGAAGGCAGAGTCTCATAGCATACACAAGCAGATGTCTGATCAGGATACTCCCTACAGTGTAGGCCAGGTCTCCGGGCAGTTCAACCTAGAACGTATGGATAGCAAAGAATCTCTACACAGCCAGCTACACAGTGCCGTTGTCAAGGCACTAGCCAGTTCTGGCGACCGTATTCCTTCATCTGACCCTTCAAGTACTGGCCAGCAGGGTAAGAGCCAGTCTTTTTGAATGAAGAAGCACAATACACTCTAATCAAAAACATTGGGTTCCTGTACTTGATTTATCTTTGTCCCTCGACATGCTGAATCTTCACTATCACTGACATCTGTCTCTCCATTTTTTTGATCAGCTGCTGGTAATATCTGATTGCTTGGTGGTGATTTGAATTTGTTCTTTATGGGTCTGGGTTTCCTCTTGGTTTGTACAACTCTACAACTAAATTCTTGTCTCAATTTAAGATTATAACCATCCCTGAGCACTCTTGGTTTCCTTGAAATGATTGTCGCCTTCTGCCCTCCTTTGCATGCTGTAGAGTTTAGAAAAAAAAAGTGGTGCCATTAATCTTCAAAACAGCATTATGATTTACATGTGTTTTTCAGCAAGGTTGAAGGAAGTTGTTCATTTCCATTGGCCAGAGCGTTTAGTGTGTTTAATGTGGTATTGTTTTGGTATGCTTGTGCTGTCTAATTTACATGCTGTAAATGTTCTTAAAAAGTAGGATCAAGAATGCTCCTGTGAAGTCTGCTGTGATTTGATGAAATAGTGTTATTCCAACATATCAATTTACTAATTGAATATTCGGCTACACAGAACTGAAAACTTCAAAATCAATAAAGCACACCTGTTAAATCGTGTTGGTGAACATGTCAAATTTAACATCTCTCTGATTTGAATGTTGACACTTCTACAAAGTTAACATTGTAAAGACTGCTAAAACAGTTGCTGCAGATCAGTACACATGCTACTTTTAGCACTCGCCTCTAATATTTGGGGAAGAAAGTAAAGTTTTTTTGAGCATCTCTCTGGTCAAACACTTATGAAAACTTTAAGCTGTCAGATAATTTATTCCTGCGTCAGTTAACCTTAACAGGAGGACCAGAGCAACAGTGAGGAGTGATATTAGGCTGCTGTCTTTCACAGTGGGCAACTGAGATTCTGCTGCTTTCTCGGATCTAAATGAGGATTAATGACAAGGATCATTCACCTGTCTATACTGTCAACTGTCAAAAACAAGAAATTCTATCATCTTTTTGAGTGTAGTCACTGTGCAGAAAAAAACATTGCAACCAAAGGATTGACAAATTGTGCTGAATTCAAACCTTTTTGTCTTGCTTCCTCTTATCTTGATCTCAGAGCTTTCAGAATCCCAGTCACTGGATGTAAAAGTCAACGACCAACATAGTCCTGCAGACCACACACCTACCCGCACTCCTCCCAGCACTCCCACAAAATTAGATGATGGTAAGATCCACTGAGCAGTTAAGGTTGTTTAACTTTAAAGCATGGTGATTTGTGACTTTGTTTAGATTTTGATGAAGTTATTTACGTGTGTGTGTAACTTCCAAAAACTGCTTTGTCTTTTAATTGAGCAATAATGTACAAAGAAGTGTGCATGAAATTATTATATTTATTTGGAGAACAGCAGGAAACTGATAAATGCAGCAATGAAATTAGTTATAAAATTGGCAGTAAACTAAATTCCAGTAGAAATTTTGCCTGCATACTTGCAGAGGTAACTTCACAATCAGTGATGTGGTTTGACTTAAGTCAATTGCGAGAGGTTTTCATTTTTGAGTATTGCTGACTGAAATGATCAAAGTACAGTCCAAAAAAATAAGCATGAGGAGTACATTGCACACTTCTTGTTCATTGCTGTTGTTGGATTACACCTCTCTGTCAGAATCTCTAGCCCAGCAAAAGCACTCGAGGCTGAGATTGACTCTTAGCAGAGGTGGGTGGGGGCAGGGAAGAAAAACACAGCTGGATAAATATGTTGTTAGAAGTGGTATTTTGGTTCTCTGCTGCTGAGATGACTGAGGAAAGAAGACAGGACAAGATAAAACAATGGAAATGTGATAGATGAATAGTCTGCAGCTTTGGAGTCAAAAACAAAGGAATTGAATGTATTATATAATGCCTTAGAATGAGATCAAGACATTGCCCAAGTGTTTTGCACATCTAATTACAAGGCTTTTTTCAAATTTAGTGATTGTTATTTTTGACATGGTGTACTTAGAAGAAATGGGTGCTTTTGAACCTATATTTCCAAAAGCTCTCCACCACTGGGGATTTTCCTCAACTCCTCATGTCTGGATATTTTCCAGACTAACTGATAGAGATTGATTGCTATGATCAGTCAACAACTCCGTTATGGTCGTATCATAGGACTACCAGGATGGTAGAAGATGAACTAAATAGATATTGGTCTTGTTCCATCTAGAAATCCCTGTTATGAAGACAAAGATATAGCCATTCTCCATAAATAACTCTACAAACAAGAATGAAAAGTATGGGTGGAATTTTACGCCAGCAGGATTTTATGTTGCCCAAAATAGTCATTTGGTAGTACAGAACTTGAGTATTGCTGAAAAAAGAGACACGTTGAAGCTTTTCATCTTGTATTCATCAGGACACTTCGCAAGAATACCAATATAAGGAGAAAACAACAATTTATACTGTATGTGAAGAGAGTGCTGATTGGTTAGCAAGTGGACTCTGGTAGAGGTGTTGCCCTGTAGAATGCATCAGTGATGGTGATTGACAGTTAACTGCCAAGCATTGTTTGAAATTTAAACCAGGCAGCTTGACCTTGATTGGTCAAGGCATTGCCCTGAGGAATGAGTCAGTAAATGGCTGTAACTTATTTTGTTTAGCTGAAACAGGCACAATGTGTATACATGTTCTTTCTGTCTGCAAAGAAAAGGGCCCTGTGTATTAGTATATGTGGCTTCCAGTACACGCAAATGTGCCACACTGCGAGCTTGACTGACTATCTTAAATTGGTTGCCAGCGTAATTCTTAGCACATTGAGGATTATTTAGCTAATGCTGGACAGTCTTTTGAGTTTTGCAAGCATGGGCTGGTTGGGTACAGTCTGTACCTTGCCCGTTGCAAACAGCGGCTGGGACATGCTGTTTGATATGATCTGCCGGTCTTTGGGACATACGGCCTACATACCTAACATCACACTGGCACTGAAACTCATACCACATTACTCATTTGTATGATAGAACGTCTTTCTGGCTTGACAGCAGCATCCTGTTAGTGGCAAATGCCACTAGTGTTGCTACTGCATAGTTTTCAGACAGGAGGAATATGAACCCACATTGCGCCTGTTTCAGCTGAAAAAAAAATAAGTAACAGCCATTCACTGACTCATTCCTCAGGGCAATGCCTCAACCAATCAGGGCCAAGTTGCCTGGTTTAAATTTCAAACAATGGTTGGCAGTTAACTGTCAGTCACCATTGCTGGTGCATTCTCAATGGCAAAGCCTCTACCAATCAGAGTCCACTTGCCAACCAATCAGCACTCTCTTCACATACCGTGTAAATTGTTATTCTCCCCTTCTGTTGGTATTCTTGTGAAGTGTCCTGATGAGTGCAAGGTTAAAATCTTCAACATGTCTCTTTTTTTTCAGCAGTTTCCCAAAATATGGGGTGGAATTTTACAGCCCCAGCCCCCACCACACCTGGCAACATTTGTTGAGAGAGAAATATGAGCATAAGAACTCACTGCCCCATTGAATATTTCAATCAGGGTATTTAGTATTCACCAGACCCATTGAAACCAGCAATATTTCCTCCATTGGATAGTCTCACTGCACTCTAGCAGCACCTAGAATTGAATATCATTCAAGTTCTGGTGTGGGATTCGACCCATAATGTAACAACTTGCAAACAAGAATGCAATTAATTGAGTTAAACTGAGTTAGGTGTGAGAAAAGACCATTTTAGTACATCAGGCCAATTCCAACCAAGTCTCTTTTTATTCACTCGTGGGATGTGGCTGTCGCTGTCTAGGCCAGCATTTATTGCCTAACCCCAATTGCCCTTGAGAAGGTGTTGGCGAGCTGCCTTCTTGAACTGCTACATTCCATGTGGTGTAGGTACATCCACAGTACTGTTTGGGAGGCAGTTTCAGGATTTTGCCCCAGTGACAATGAAGGAACAGCAATATATTTCCAAGTCAGGATGGTGACTAGCTTGGAGGGCAGCTTCCAGGTGGTAGTGTTCACCTGTGGATGATTGTTCAACCATGGACTCGCACCAACACGTATATATTCCTACTTTAAGTAACATGCATGCTCTTTTCCCCTACGTCCATGGGGTGAAAAAAACAAGCTGTGCTATTGATATCTCTAACTCTCAATTTCTTTCTCATTGATTGGGAAGCATTTGTGTAGAACTGTCCCTCAGGAGATTAGGTGGGTTTGAGTCCATTATAAAGTCTATTGTATTTGGGCTGCAGAAGAAACTGTCCTCAAGGGCCCTCTCTCATCCCAGGCATTACTTAGAAAAGGTGTTGAGCAACAGGTTCTTGCAGGGAAAATCGAAAGGTTTAGGGAAAGTGTTAAAAGAAAACATCTCTTTGTCCCCAATTTGAGCTGCAGAGTGTTTTATATCACCCAAAAATGTACAAATATTTTAATTTATTTGAAGTCCAATTTGAACTTTGGACCAGAATAAAAGTCCTTTGAATAAATTCTAACTATGGCACAGAATAATGTAGCGTTCTCAGAAGTTAATTGGTTGGTTATGTAAAATGGTGTAATCTGATTCTTGTACCTGTGCACTTTCTGCCATGTTAGAATCACTGTCCTGTTGTAGTTCTTCCATTCACTGATCTCATCTGATTTCTCTGTTCTGTAATAATTGTATATTCTGTTTTTTTTTGTTTAACACAAACGGCTGTTATGAATGCATAGATTTTTCTTCTTGTGCTTTTTTTTCCTCCACCCGCCTTCCTGTGGCTGCATTACAAACAGGAGCTGGATGTGCTAAAGAGTACCTGTTACCATAGTAAGTATTGTGCATTCATGTATAGAGCTGCTTCAGTTAACCCTGCGAGACTTGCGTGCATGGCTTCCAGCTTTCGCATTCCTGTTTTCACTTCCATTTCTTCTTGGTTAATTGCCTACTTAAAGCTGCGACACCTTCTTGAAATTTTAGAAATTTGTTTTACTTTACCCCCTTGTTTTCTCACAAGGACCAACATATATTCCTTAATTTTTGATGAGCGTGCACAACTCTCTTGGCTATCAGATAAATTTCCAGTTTAATTTTATCTGGACATCTTGTATTCTGAGAAGAGCATATACCTTTCAAATGAATTTGTTACTGTTGTTTAATTTTAATTCCTTGATGGATTTTTGAATTGTGTGTTGTGTGCTGTGAAGGATGTGTGATAAATCCCGCACCTGGTGTTCAGAGTAAGTCTGTATGGTAAACACACTAAGATGCTGAATATTTTGCAATATTTCTGCGTTTCTAGTTTCCTTTTTTCAGATTATATAATTTTACGTGGCTGCTTCAAAAGTATCGTTGACAAAATTTCAGGAATACGAATAAAATACTACTTACATTTTCTGACTCTTTAAAGTGTATAAGTAAGTAACTAACTGACTAAATCAGGTTTTAGGAAGTGGCTGCAAAGCTGTCTAACCCGTTACAATTCAATGACTTCTTGACGTACAGCCTAGAAATTACTTGCCAATATTTGTCATCAAATGTCTAATGTATTCAAATGATATTTCTTTGTCCATTATTTTAACAGGAATAAACGCATTTAAAATGAAATTTTATTAGTTCCATTACAATAGTGAGTAGAGGAAGGTCATGAATGTTTATTCTCTACACTTGAGTTAAAAGTGCAGTCATTGAACTTCAGTCCTTTCTGTGAAAAGTAACTAAACTAAGAATTTCTGTTAGCCATGGTGCTCTGTCAGCTTGCTGCTGCTCTGTGCCAAAGCTGCTACTCCCCTATATTTTGTTTACGTTAGTCTTTACCTCAGGCTAGAGCAAAGCTTAAAATGATCCTTAACTTTGAGAAAATATAGAGATCTACTTTATGACCAGAATTATAAAGAATGGCTATTGGACAAGCCCTGAGGTTCAAATATTTTGTAACCATGGCATTGTATTGTGACATGATGGACAGGGAGACAGGAAAAAGAAGCAAGGGCCTGTAATAAGGGGCAGTAGATATTCTGTAATGGAAGGCAAATTCAGAACGTCAGGAGTTTATACAAAAGAGTAACAAACCCAGGATGGCAAAAATGTTCAAGATTTCTAAGAAATGGCCACTTGCTGTGTTGGATCACTGGTTTGTTGTGGGTAAGTGAGTTATCATGGAACAATTTATCATGGACAGATGTAGCTTTCTTGCCTGCATTCATCTTCTAAATAGAATTAAAGCCATCAGCTTTATGAATTGTGGCACAGTGCCAGATAATGGGTTCACGTTACTGGAAAAATCTTCAAATACTGCTTTTAGTGAGTGGGAGATTGATTCCTTCCAATTATAATATAGTTTAATTTGACTTAATAAAGTTCTTTGCAGGGTATATTAGTGGTGAAGAAAATTTTAGTAGAAGATTGGCACTTCTGACAGCACAGCACTCTCTCAGTAGGTCATTGCATTCATCATGAGTCTCTGGAAGTTGATTTTAGAAATTATTTGCATCTATATTTTTTGCCTTAACCACTCACGCAGTAGTAGCGAGTTCCACATTCGCTGACACTGACAAAATACTTAACTATTACCATATCCTTTATTTGTTAAATAATTATATACCCCCTTGCCCAAGACTGGGATTATTCTTTTCAGAAGCATAGCACTGGCACATATTTTGTGCAAGTATGCCACTGAGCAAGTGCATTAACATGCTACTTGATGCCATGGCTGTATGAATATTTGAACTTGCACTTCTGAGTGGTGATTTTGTAATCTCATCATAGTCTAAGATGATCTCATTGGAGACTGGGTGCTTCCACACACAAAGTGAAGAATGACCGTTGTCAATGCACCTTATCAGTGCAGTCTTTCAACTGATGTCTGAGGAGATGTTAGAGTGGAAATTCCAAAAATTATTTTTATCCCTTTTTATAGCCGCTAGTGTGAAAGGTTTAAAATTGGAAGGACACAGAGTTCTTCTCAAAGGGTACTAGGGAGGAATGAGGCCATGGAATGATATGAACATAAGGGTGATAATTGATGCTGCTGCTGGACTGAGAGCCAATGTATGTCAGTGAACACAGTGGCTATTGGTAAATGAAACTTTATGGTTAGAACAATGACTTCCATTAAAAAATACTATATAAATATAACAGTGTCATTTGGTAGTACAGAACTTGAGTATTGCTGAAAAAAGAGACATACAATATAAATTGTTGTTTTCCCCCTTTGGTATGCTTGCAAAGTGTCCTGATGAGTGCAAGACAAAAAGTTTCGACATATCTCTTTTTCCAGTAATACTCAATGTAACAAATGTTAGAAGTATTACATAGGATATAAGGCACAGAAACAGGCATTCTACCCAACTATCCATACCGGTGTTTATACTTTACTCGAGCAATTTAAAGAAGGAGAGACAGACAGAGGTTTTAGTGAAAGAATTCCAGAGCTTGGGGTGCAATCAGCTGAAGGCATGACCACCAGTAGTGGAGCAAAGAAAGTGAGGGGGATTTACAAAACCAGACTTGGAGGGGCACAGAGTTTTTCTCAGAGGGTACTAGGGAGAAGCGAGGCCATGGGGGTAATATAAACACGGGTGAGAATTTAAATTTATGATGCTGCTGGACTGAGAGCCAATGTACGTCAATGAACACTGTGGTCACGGGTGAACGAAACTTGATGCGAGTCAGGATTTGGGCAGCAGAGCTTTGAATGATGGAGGTTTACTGAGGGTGGGAGATGGGATGCTGGCCAGGAGTGCATTGGAATAATTAGAGAAAAGCTCTGAACTAGTTGGGGAACTAGAGAATAACTGAAATAAAATTACTATTTTTGGTGATTGACCATCTAATATTAGTGTGCTTATGTGGTTACAAAAGAATACCATGCTTTACAGCAGGGCGAAGAGATTGTGTACCCAAACCAAAACTTGCGCTGTCACTTAATTGTGTTGTCCTCTCTTTTATAAATTATTCAGAATTGCAAGTGGAACAGACATGCAAGGATGACAGTGCTGCAACTTTCCAACAGTCCCTGCCAGAACTCACCCCTGATGAGCCCTCAGAAGTGCTGACCTTCCCGACTTTGGGAAACGAGGAGTCGGACAGCCCAAGCAAAGATCTGAGTAGGAAGCTTGATGAGCTGACCACAGCTGAGCTCCAAGAAGTGCCCTCCCCACCACCACCTGAGCAGGTGCCAACGCCACCAGCTGAGGAAGTGGCAGATGCAGCCAGCGACGAGTCTCCCAGCAAGTCACCTTCGAAGAAGAAGAAAAAGTTCCGCACTCCTTCCTTCCTGAAGAAGAATAAGAAAAAAAGCGACTCCTAAAAAACAAAGCCTGGTCTTTACCTGGGGAAGGCAGGATGCCCCCGTTTCACAGATCGATTCTAATTAATTTCTAGAATGTGCAAGGTTGTATCGTTTAGTGTTATGTCTTATTAAAAAAAAACATGTAACTGAATGCAAAGAAACGTCTAGTATAGCTCGATTGGTATGGAAAGTAACAGGACATTTTTTTTGACACAAAACAAAAAGAGGTGCTAATCCTTTCAGTGCAGTAGGTGCAACCCACTAAGTGTTTAATTGCAGCATGGTTTGCCACTTCGGGGTTGATCTAGAAGAATAATGAAACCAGAGGAAGCCTTTTTTAATAAGATTATATTGTAATGATGAATTAATTGCATTGATATTGTAGTAATGACCTATGTTTTATCACAGGTGTGTAAGACAACCTGCGCATGACTGTTAAATGCCAGCCATCTGCAATGCTGCCTAAATGGTGTAGGGATGTGTTTAAAGGTTATTACCATGTGGCTTGTAAATTGGCACAGATCATGAGTTGCTTACTTTATATAATGAAAAAGAATGCTCTAGGTAAATTGCTGAATCGTGAATCCATTTAAGGCAGATTTCCCTTTTGTTCATCTGCACACACACATTTTTAAAGCAATTGAATGATGCAGCCCATTGGTAAATTTGGTGTGGTATCTGTCAAGAGTGCCTAGGTTCTAGCCTGGGAATCGTTGTACAGTGAGTTTCCCAGCTTTGGATATTTTCTCTAAGCAAGACCATGGGCATGCCTAGTGTTGCTTTTGTGAATCTCCCAGCAACTAATTCAGCAGTTTAACATTAATTGGTTGACTGGATCTGGTGACTCATTTACGCAACTTTGCTTGCCATACCAGTCCAAGAATATTGTGTGGTTGTCTGAAAGGGAAAAAAAAAAATAGGTACACAACATGCTCTTCTGTTAGTGAAATACAGTTTAGATAAATATGATGGCAAAGTCATGCTTTAATGCTGGAATCGTATATTGAAAAAAATTTAAGACTTGCATTTATATAGTGCTCTATCGCATCTCTAGAGAAATCTCTCCAGTTACTTTGAAGTGCAGTGATTGTTTATGTAGGCAAATGTGGCATTTAAAGGATGTCTTGTTTAACCAGAATTCTATGAAATGGCCAACATGTTGTGTCCTGGTTTTTTTATGTATTGATTTGAAGTATAACAGATTCAGCAACAAAAGAGTTACTGTATCGCTAAGAATTATTTGACATCAGAGGAAATGACTAGAAAGGAGAGGGTCCATTTTTACCCTGTGCCAGGGCCATTCACCATTACTAATGGAGGAAATAAGTTTTTTCATAAATCCTACAATGTGAACAATATAACAAGAAAAATGTCCACTTAAGGCTTGTTTTAATTAGGCAGCAGCCAAAGCTATTTGGAATCTGTCATGTACATGTTGCGTGACCTATCCTGTCTTTGCTAAACAGGGAGTAGAACAAGCCTCTGCTGAACATTCTTAATTCTTCCCCATGATGTTGGATATGGAAATTTCACTGCTCCATGATGATTAAAACTTGTAGTTTGGTAAACTAAATTGCTCTGATAAATGTGAAGAAGTTTACAACATGAGAAAATTATAAGAGAAAAAAAAAATTGTGCAATGTTTTGTAGGATTGATGGAATCCTACAAAATGTACTGGGGAAGGTATTGGTATATGTAAATGATATCATTTGGAGCTAACCCCCTCTGTGCAAGAAATTTCAGGCAGCACTGCCTACAGCTTCTAGCTGAAATTCCTCCATTCCCACTGGGAAGCCCTGGTTTGGGTATCTGTGTAACTTTTATGCTGGAGATGTGACAACACGGTCCACGTGTTGAGGTCCAGCTGCTGCCTTCCCCTTTCAAAGCAGGTCTGTTAGTGGGTTGAGGCAGGGCCGTAGTGGAAGTGGCAGCAAAACAAAAAGCAAGGAGTATAATTTGCAAATAAGATGTAATGAGGACTGCATGGCATCGCTGGCTTTCTGCTTGTATTCTACCCTTGTATGACTTCTGTACACTAAGCAGTTTTAATCTTTTTGTTAATCAGTTATAATTGTCAGACTTGAATATTAACCACATACCATCTGCTAATTATTCCAGTTTTGATTCTTGTTTCAGTTCTTAATTATCATCTCCACTTATACAAAAGATTTGTAAACTCTTTGATTTTTATTCTATCTTTCCAATTCTTGTATTACTAAATGAAGTAAAAGAATTTATTACTTTTATGAAGAAAATCATTAATTTTGGTTTTTTTAAGTTTCATTGTAACATGTTTGAGTTTCGCCTACGAATAAAATCCTTTCTTTAAACCTTACGGTGGAATAATGTTTCCTTTAGTCGAGGCAGGAACACTGATCACTGGCAGTCTCCTTTATTTCTCTTTGTGGACAGAGACCTAGGCATCCTGCTCAGAGACCTCTGCCAAAGCTGCTCTGAAGTACATTACTGTGAGCTGAGTGGAAAACAGTTCTGGATTTAACCTTCTGCTCTGTAGGAGATAACAAGGATAGAAATCTGAAATTAAAAATCAAAGCTGGAAATGCACCGATCTGAAGGGGAGAGGCTCAAACTCACAGATGTGTACCCAGTGTCTCCTGAACAGAAGTGCAAAAATAGGCTGGATATATAAGGTAACAGCACACTGGGTAAATCAGAACACACAATATGGAAATGGGTTAAAACAAAAGACAAATTTAGGACTGATTAGAAGGCCATTCTTCACATGGAACGGACTCCTCAGTAGGGCAGTGGAGACATTTACCATGGAATCATTTAAAAAACCATTTTCTGTGATTGGAGAGAAGGATAAGTTCTCCTTGTATGGTTGAGATCAGATGGCCTCCCTCCTCTAGCCCTCTTATGAAGACATCTGTCTTGTATATAAAGAAGTAAATTAGGTTGAAGTTTTTAAAATTATGTACAAAACAATGCAACAATGCCATCTCAGTTAATGGTATCAAAATACAGAAGCAGACTTAGCTACATAATCCATCCACATTTATTTTTAAGTGAACAGTTTAATTCAAGAATGGCCAGTTTCCTATGGGCACTGTTGGTTTTAGCATTAATTCTAAAGAGGCCAAGTGATTTATATTTTACTTGGAAACCAGTATTTCCAGTCCTGCTGAAGCTTTCTGCAAATTGCAATTACCTGTAATTCACCAGTTTTGTTACATGTGGTTGTGTTGTGTCAGATCACCTAGTCTTTCTTTGGTATTGATCATATCATCAATTAACAGATTTAAACAAAAGCAAAAGACTGGATGCTGGAAATACTTGACCAATTGAGCAGCATCTGTGGAGAGAGAGGCACAATCAGGTAGAAATTTACACCAAGCTAAGGAAGGAGTGTCAGGAGGGGTGACTAAAAGCTTTGAAAAGGAGGTAGGTATTAAGGAGTGTGTTAAAAGAGAGAAGCAAAAAGGTTGAGGGGGAATTCCAGAGCTTAAGGCCTAGGCAGCTGAAGCATGCCAATGGTGGGGCAAGAAATGATGGTGCAGCACTCCCTCAGTAATGTTTTCAAATGAGACTTGAACCCACAAGCTTCTGTCTTGGAGTGGAAGTGCTACCACTGAGCCAAAACTGAGGCCTAAAGAGACATCATTACCATTGCTCAACTGGTCAAGATACAAATAGCTGAATCCCTACAGGCCAGAATAATCCCAGATCCATTCCACACAGAAATAATTACGGCGACAATGTACAGCTATGAAATAAAAGCAAAATACTGCGGATGCTGGAAACCTGAAATAAAAACAGAAAATGCTGGAAAACGCAGCAGGTCTGACAGCATCTCTGGAGAAAGAAAGAGTTAATGTTACGAGTCCGTATGACTCTTCTGCAAGAATGCCTGCAGTTTACTGGCTGGCAGCTATGAAATGTTGCCCCAGTTTAAACGTTTTCACGAGACAAGAAGAAATTTGGCAAATCACTGTGGTCGTTCCAAAGAATCAAGTTCACACTGGGCAGAAATTTTCGCTCGGCGGGCGGGGGTACATCCAACCCGCTCGGGCGTGAAATGACACGCGTTGATGTCGGCCGAGCATGCCGATGTCAACATGCAATCACGCGATAGTTGTCGGTGAGCATGCGCCGGAGCCAGCAGCGTGCCCACCGACAATTAAAAGGCCAT
Source organism: Cetorhinus maximus (assembly GCF_964194155.1). Classification (NCBI taxonomy): domain Eukaryota; kingdom Metazoa; phylum Chordata; class Chondrichthyes; order Lamniformes; family Cetorhinidae; genus Cetorhinus; species Cetorhinus maximus. The sequence continues at coordinate 11,130,994 of NC_135880.1, forward strand.
TAAGTAATCGATGTAAATTTTTCACTGCCCATTCAACTTAACGGATGGCGGGCAGGTGAAAAGGCCAAGCGGCCTTTGCATTTATTTGGAAACCTAATCCATGGGCGGGATGAGGTTTCCAAAAGCAAATAAAAATAAAAACTTAAATTTTTCATAAATAATGTGTCCCTGCTCATGTGACAGTCACATGAGGGGACATGTTTTATATTTTTATTTTCTTTATTTTTTTTAATATCGCTTCATCTCCGAGGCAGTCCGTGCCTCAGGGAGATTATGCAGCGCTCACTCACGCGCAGGCATGAAGTTCATGCTCGGCCCGCTCGTATTTCTCCCCCCTACCCCCCAGCACAGGCAGTACCCAGCCTGAAATCGCAGCGTGGTGCCGATCTAACTGCCCCTGCCAAGCCCGCCCGCCAAGGGCAAAGTTCTGTCCATTGATTCTAGGTTCCTTTGAATGAATTTGGTGATTTGGTAAATGTACCTCTCCCAGTCCTATCTCTGGTAAATTTGTTCCCTAGTTTCTTTACTATTTGCTTGTTCGGTTATTTAAATTCTAACATCCTGTATTATTTTTCAGTGGACACGAGTGTTGATCAGCCTGAGTAAATTGTAAAGTCAGTCAATGGAAACCTTTGAGTATAAGGTGCACAGATGGAAGCAATTTGTTAGTTCCCATCTCAGATACTGGCACCAGAGGCAGTTGCAAGAGGGAAAAGCAATGAAGAAACACGTCTGGAAACGAGTAAGAATCAAAAAAAAAAAATCAGGGTGAGTTGCACTTTTTCCCCCATTTTTTTAATATTAGTCAAGGACCCCTAGGTTAGGTATAACAATTATATGGAGTAAAGTTCCTTCTGCTCTACTAACAATATGCCTCTCTGATTGAGACTGACAGGAAATTTTATGCTGGGTGCCCATACCCAGCTGCAACTAAACTGATCCAAACTCATCTTTAATAGGGTGTAATAGCCTACGGCCAAGGCCAAAAGCGAACAAAGGACCCAGAACTAAAGCAAAATACTATGGATGCTGCGAATCTGAAATCAAAATAGAAGATGTTGGAAATATTCAGCAGGTCAGGCAGCATCAGTGGAGAGACAAACAGTGTTAAAGTTTCAGGTTGATGACCTTTCATCACGACAGGTTGGAGTATGACCCACTGCACGACCTAATCTTCCAAGTTGCACACCCTTATCCTTAATGAAGCTGAAGCTCTAATATAGTCCTGAAAACAGACTCCCACGCAAAGAAGTAGTATAAATGAGCAACAAATTATGCCGTGAGGACGAGGAGGAAGAATATTAAAAAACCTTTGACAATATTATGATTCAATTCATTCAAGTCACTAACTGTATAGAACCGTTCCCTGTACCCTCAATATTAAGTTACACATTTATATCACATTTCTTTTTCAAACAGATATTTTTTCCCGATGCTCATTTGCTTGATATTCCCAACTAGGGTTAAGTAAGTATCAGCTGCTATAAGTTTCTTTTTTTAAAAAGACTCTGCTTGCTCTTGCTCCAAGTGTGAATTCGGTGTGGTCTTCCCTTTAAAGTTTACATGGCCACTTTGCTCCTTCTGTTCTTCACTCTGTTTTCTTCACTTTAGGAATCGTAAGAAGTGCAAGCGGGAAGAGGAAGGTGAAGCTGGTCATGGTGAAACACACCTCTGCTCCTGCCAGCCAGTAAACTGCAGGCAAAACACAAGAACATTCAGTCTATTCACTATCTTTGGCTGCAACACATAAACACCACACCTCCTTCAGGCCCTATTTGACAGGAAGATTACAATCTGAACACTCAGTTGCAGTCCCCCCTCTTGCCTTCAGAGCAACATTCCTTACATTTATTTTAAACGTTCTTGAGCTATTCCTTGTTTTCAAATCCCTCCATGGCCTTGCCTCTCCCAGCCCAGCAAACCCTCCAAGAGATCTGCACTCCTCGTGCATCCCCGATTTTACTCATTGCACCATTGGCCAATCTGTCTTCAGCTACCCTAAGCTCTGGAATTTCCTCCCTAAACCTCTCCACCTTTCTCCTCAATATTTTTCCAGGTAGCATCCTTGATTATTCAAGGGTCTCCGAACCACAGTTTATGCCATGATTTTACTAAAGGGCAGGAGGGAGGCCCAAGTCTATCTCAGCCAGAAGGGGTTTCGAACCCTGAGCTGTTGGCATTATTCTGAACCGCATGCTAGTCGTCTAGTCAACTGAGCTAACTGCCCCCCAAACTCGCTTCCACTAAGGCGCTCCTTAAAACTTAACTCTGACGAGACTTCGTCATAAAATCTCCTTGTGTGGCTTGGTGTCAGATCTTGTTTGAAAAGTTTCCTGTGAAGTGTCTTGGGGCGCTTTACTACATTAGAGGTGCTATATAAATGCAAGTTGTTATTGCCAAGGCAACCTTTCTGACTTCCCTTGGGATTTACTCAGGAGATCAAGCAATGTGTGCGCTTAATTTTTCACTTGGCTAACAGTGGAGTTTTGTATAATATTGAGAACTGTACTGAAAATTGGAATTAAAAGCCCTTTTCTTTGGTCAGTAAACAACATAATGTGATCATTCTTGGGTTTCTATCACTCAGTGATTTTATTTTAACTTCTCCAAGCAAGAAAGTAAAATTATTCAAATAAATAACAAAACACAGTGTTTGTAAAATTATCCATAAACTTTGATAACCATTAGCCTATTATAAAAGAGTCAAATATGTTAATTATAAATAGTATACTGGAATAATTCTGGTCTCTTGAGCATTCATGGTTTTATTTGCTTTCCCCATTGCTGCCATGCTTTTGGCTGTCTATGGGCTAAGCTCTGGAATTGCCTACCTCTCCTTCCTCCTCTTCGTCGATCTGTAAAACCTACCTCTTTGACAGAGTACCTTAGTATCTCCTTATAGCTTGGTGTGAAGTGCCTTGGGACATTTACTACAGTAAGGTGCTATATGAATGAAAGCTATTCATGTTCAGAGCAATCTGGAGTTAAAACGCCAACGGAAAACTTTTAATGAAACATTTGCTAAAAGTAATCAGCAGGAAATTTCACCCCAGTATTTGCCTTTAATGATAGAACTAATTAAAGAATGAATCTCTTTTCTCACCGGTAGCTGCCATGATTGGTCCCAAAGCTCGAGCCAAAGCCCCCAAACTGCGAAGAATTCCCATCACTGTTCCTTTTTGATGAGCTGCACCTAATTTAAAAACAAAAGTCTCATTTTATTGCAACTTTGCAATTTTTCTCATCCCCAATCAATTTTCTCAAGGACTTCCACGACTCGAGATATCCCTTCTCAATTGTCAGCCTTGGCTTAACTGATAGCACAAACGCTGTTGAAACAGGTGGTCATAAGAATATAAATAAGAGCAGGAGTAGGCCACATGGTTCCTCAAGCCTGTTCTGCCATTCAGTAAGATCATGGTTGATCTTGTACATCAACTGTACTTTTCCCCCCATCCCCATATCCCTTGATTCCCTTAATGTCCAAAAATGTATCAGTCTCAGTCTTGAATCTGCTCAACAGCTAAGCGTCCATAGAATTCCAAAGATTTGCAGCCCTTTGAGTGAAGAATTCTTTCCTCATCTCAGACCTGTATGGCCAACCCCCTCTCCTGAGATTACGACTACTAGTTATAGATTCTCTAGCCACAGGAAATAGCCTCCTGTCCCTGGGACGGGGGCTCCTTCAATCTTGCATCTAAAAGTTACTTCAGCTGATTGAGACAGTCCTTTCTCTGAGGAAATTTCCAGTGATAACTTTCAATATTATGAGGAGAGGCTGCAAAAAGTTTATACTGGAGAGGGAAGGTGGCTCCAAGGTGAAATGGTTAAATATTTTTTGTAACCTAGAGGTATTAAGGGATATGGGGCAAAGGCAGGTGATGTGGTGTTAGGACACATCTTAGATATGCTCTCATTGAATGGTAGAACAAGAGCAGTAGTGGTTTTGATTACTCATCCAGTAATATGAGGTCTGGGTTAATGATCTAGAGATCAGGAAACTAATGATAGTTGTAGAAAACGCATCTAGTTCAATAATATCCTTTAGGAAAGGAATCCCTTCCCCTGAAATGGCCTAGCAAGCCACTTAAAACCACTAACACTGTTGGAGTGCCTTCACTACATGGACTGCACGGTTTAAGTGACTCACCACCACCTTCAGGAGCAATTAGGGATGGACAATAAATACTGGCTTGGCCAGTGACATACATATCTTATTGTTGATTTTTTTTAAAAAAAGGGTTAAATACATTCTTCTATTCCTATAACAGTCAAGATTCTAAGCAATACAGAAAACTTTAAAAGCACATGTAACTTAATGTAAACATCTATAACTTGGACATGAGTTCAGAACAAACAGTTTGGATTTAACTGTGTCATATACAAGATAATAGAATCAAGAGCCCAAGGGGCGATGAAAGTGGGTGGGTAGTGTGAGCAAATTCAAGAAGGAAACTGATAGATACTTAACAGGAAAAGCAATGGAGTATGAAGGATAGAGTGAGGTTTCAGATTTTATTTCAAAATTTTGGGACAATCAAGGGAGATGCAAATTACCCTTTCTAATCCTCTCCATTCCTATGTTCAAAGCACTAAAAAGTGCTGTATGTTTTGACTGCATCTAGCACATAGCTATTATGCTGACTTACCATATCCTGACACCAGGGCAGACAGGCAGGGAATGACTATAGCAGCAGCTAGAAGAAAACAAGAAAAGTCAAAACATCAATATCATTCTGAATAAAGGTTGCTCTGCTCTGTCACTCGGTACTGAAGGTTCCTTCCACAAGTCACTGTATGGGGCCGTGGAGCCGTTAAAGCTCCCCTCCCTTCACCACATGGAACTAACCAGTTGGCAGTGTTCCAGCCACAGAACATCACAACCTCTGACTCTTAATCAGCCTGCAAATCCTTCCCACTTCTTAAAGCCACTTTTCTCCAAGGAAAGAATGTGAGGATACAAATACAGCAACAGCTAATTGATTTAACGTATCGATACCGGGATTTTATCCAGATGGAAGATGAGAAATGTTTTTTATGCAGCCAGTTACGATGATCTAGATTGCACTGCCTGAAAGGGAGATGGAAGAAAATTCAATGGTAACTTTCAAAAGGGAATTGGATATATAATTGGAAGGGAAAAATTTGCAGGGCTATGGGGAAAGAGCCAGGGGAGTGGGACAAATTGGATAGCTCTTCCACACAGCCAGTATTGCCAAATGGCCATCTTCTGCGCGGAAAGATTTTTTGATACTCTGGTAGCAAATCAGACTGGAAACAAGTGTAGAAATTCACAGGAATTGGTCACAGGATGTCAAATTTAATTCTATGACCTTTTCCAGTTTGATGACCTGTCATCTCCTCGCAGGGAAGCATTGCCTTGTGAGAATATGCCAGGGATGGCCAGCGGGGAGCAGCATTTAATAAGCTTTCGGCCTAGGGCCCTTAGAATGTCCCAACAGAAGTATCATACAACAGAGGGCCATTCAGCCCATTGTGCCTGTGCCAGCTCTTTGAAAATGCAGTCCAAATAGATGCCACACCTCAGCTTTCCCACCATAAACATTCAAAATTCTCTTGTACATGCCCAATCACCTTTATGAAAGTTCCTATCGAATCTGATTCCACCACCCTTTCAAGTCCATTCCAGAACTTAACAAGCTCCTATGTGATGAAATTTCTGCTTAATTCCCCTTTCATTCTTTAACCAATTATTTTAAATCTATGTACCCTGGTTACCAATTCACTTGCCATAGGAAGCAGTTTCCCTCTACTTTTACTATAAATACCCCTCATAATTGAATACCCCTTTTAAACTTCCCCTTGGTCTTCTCTAATCTAAGGAGAATAATCCCAGTTTATCTAGACTCTCCACATAACTGAAGCTCTGCATTCTTGTTGTAGTCCTAGTAAATCTCCTCTGCACCATCTCCAAGGCCTAGACATCCAGAACCGTACACAATACTCTAGCTAAGACCTAACCAGAGATTTGTAGAAGTAAACTTTGCAACCTGAATGCAGAAGGCCAGAACTCTGAGTTGCAACCAGGATGGGAGGAGTGCGCAGTTGATCTAGCCCCACTACTCCGCAGGTCGCACCATTAGTGTAAATGTTTAATTTACTCACCAAAATGACCAAGTATTTACCTTCGCTATTGTTAGACTCAGAATAAAAGAGAGTTTAATCAGATTTCTTTCAATAACCTCAATGATTGATTTATTATAAAACACAACTTTTTTTAAAACAAGTTGCAGGAACTGGCTAACACAATTTGTAATCTGGAAGTGTAACTATCTATCCCTCTTAAAATACGCCAGCGTGCGTGCATGCACACGCACGCACAAACACAAACAAGTGACAAACAAATAGGGTCCCTGCAGAGATGGTTGAAGAAAAACTTTTTAAAAGGATCAAGTTCGTGAGGTTTTGGCTCTGTCAATCTGGTGCTCCCTCACATATAGATTTGATAGTGGTTTTCAAAATTATATGGGATAGATATAGAATTAGAACCTTCACAGAGAGCATTTGACCCTTGCATCAACTCCAAACTGAAGAATAATCAGGGCAAGAGGTAATGTTGAACATAATCACACAGTATTACATAGAATTTACCATTCGAAAACAGGCCATTGGCCCAACAGGTCCATGCCGGTGTTCATGCCCCACATGAGTCTCCTCCCACCCTCCTTCATCTAATCCAATGTCCTTCCCTGATCTGAGAAAGAAAGGAATAGAAGGATATACTTATCTAGCTTCCCCTTAAATGTATCTATGCTACCCGTCTCAACAGCTGCCCCATGATAGCAAGTTCCACATTCTACTCAAAATATAAATAGAAAATGTTGGAAATACTCAGCAAGTCAGTTAGCATCTGTGGAGAGAGAAACAGTTAACATTTTAGGTTGTTGAGCTTTCTGGTCTTAACCATAGCAGTGGAGAAAACTTATCCACATCTATCTTATCAGACCCCTTAATACTTTTAAAGACCTCTATCAACCCTTGTGTCTTTTTTCTATTCAGTCTTTCCTGAGGGATATAACCCTTCAGTTCTGGTATCATCCTAATAAACCTCTTTTGCACCTTCTCCAGTGCCACTATATCCTTTTAATAGTAGAGATCAGAGCTGTTCTCTAATTGTGGTATAATCAAAGTCAACCAGTCTTTCATCAATGCATCAGGATATTGGCAGTCACTGTTGAGGAGGTGGGGCATATTACACAGGCTGAAAGATGAGTGAAATGATTAAATGGATTATATAAAATAAAATTATACCTCATCAGCCCTGGTGAAAGAACAGATTAATTCCTTAGGTCACAACACCTCTGATGGTCTACACCCAAAATTGCCCAGCATTTTCTGTTCTTTTATTTGTGCTATTTTTAAAATAGCTGCTTAAAAAGTGTAGCATTGTTTGGATAGGTTTACAATGAAGCCAATCAAACAATCTCTGCTTTTCAAATAAAAGTTTTTATTACTCCATAAACTTCAGCGCATCAAAAGCTGACGTCTATATCCTAACTCTCACCAAGTCTCTATCACCTGCTATTGCCCGCTGATCTACACTGGCTCCAAGTCATAAAATGTCTCAACTTTAGAATTCAAATCCTTGTGTTCAAATCATATAAATATACGAATTAGGAGCAGGAGGCCCCTTGATCATGCTCCACCTTTCAATAACATCACGGCTGATCTGATTGTAACCTCAGCTTCACATTCCCACCTACCCCTCTGGCCTGGCCACTCTCTCAACTCCTACATCCCTCCGAGATGACTACACTCCTCCAATTCTGGCCTTTTGAGCATCCCTGATTCCTGCATCAAGGTATTGGCAGCTGTGCCTTCAGCTGTCTAGGTGCTAAGCTCTGGAATTCCCTCTTTCCCCCTTTAAAATGCTGCTTAAAACCGACCTCTTTGAACAAACATTTGGTCACCTGTCCCAATATGTCCATCTTTGGCTCAGTATCAAATTTTGTTTGATTACACTCCCGTGAAGCTCTTTGGGTCGCTTTACTATGTTAAAGATGCCATATAAATGAACATACTGTTCATTTTATTAACTTACCAAATGAGTAGAATAGAAGTCCGATGTACAGGACAGGCACGGTGTTGGCCCAACCAATGATAAGAAAAGCTGGGATTAGCAGGGCAATTGCCTGAAGAAGAAATATGTCATGAAAAGAGTCCTTTCCACTGCTAGTCACACACTTGCCGAGTTCATGAGCTGGATTTTATGTCCACACCCCCTCCACCCCCCCCCCACCACCAGTTCCGCCCATGACCAAGCCTACTTGCTCTGTCCCTGCCACAATTTCATTAGTGGCAGGGGAGGCATTGGGCAGCTTGCCTGCCTGTGACTTAATTGAGGCCCTACTTTAGGGCCTCATCCGCTGCCAGCATCAGGAGAGGCCCACGCCAAGCATCCAGCCTGGCAGCTCTCACTGCATAGGCTGATAGCAGGCAAGAGGGGGTCCTCTTTAACAAGCCCCATGGGCCCATTAGAGGGTGTGTCTCCAACCCCACCCCTGTCCTGGGTTGTTCCTGACCTGTCTACATAGGCCTACCCACCCCCTTCACCTGGATCTCCTAGCCTGGCTCCGCATCCCTCCACTCACCTTTCACTCTGTCTCTGGCTCCTCAGTGTAGGGTATTGTAATCTCAGCAGTGGCCACCACTCCTGGAACCAGAGAGTGCATTTGATTGGCCAGCAGCTCTCTGAGGCGGGACTTCCTGCCCAGGTGGTGGCAGAAGTCCTGCCTTAAACCAATTAACCCCCCTCTGAGCATTTAATGCCTGCGGGGCTAGCTGCCAGAGTGTGGGAGAACTCGCTCCCGACTTTTTCGCAGGGGCGGGGTGTGTCATGGAGACCCAGGCACTCCATTAAATCCAGTCCCATAAATTAGAGCTCCCCCTGATTTCTCAAGTGGTTCAGGGAGTGAATCACTGAGTACAAAGAGCACGTTTGACTCACAACCATAAAGTCATTATGGCACGGAAGGAGGCTATTCAGCGCATCAAGCGCACTCCAGCTCTCTGTAGAGCAATCCATTCAGTCCCATTTTCCTGCTCCACCCCATCTCCCTGCAGGTTTATTTTCCACATGTGAACATCCAATTTCCTTTTGAAATCATTGATCGTCTCCACTTCTACCACCCTCGTTGGCAGTGAGTTCCAGGTCAGGAGAGTGTGTAAAAAAAAAACATTCTTCCCCTCTGTATCTCTTGCCCAAAACCTTAAATCTGTCTCTCCTAGTCCTTAGTTAATGCAAAAAGCTTTTCTTTGTCTACCTTACCTAAACCTGTCATAACCTTGTCGACCAAATCTCCCTTAATCTCCTTTGTTCCAAGGAGAATGACCCTAATTCTTCAACCTAATCTTGCAGTTAAAACCCTGCAACCATACTGGTAAATCTCCTGTACACCTTCTCAAGGACCTTCCCATTCTTCCTAAAGTGCAGTGACCAGAACTGAATACAACACACGAGTTGTGGCTTTATAAAAGTTTAGCTTATTCCCTGTTTTTTGTACTCAACGCCTCTATTTATGAAGCCCAGCATTCCACATGCTTTGCTAACTACTCTCTCAATAGGTCCTACCATTTTCAAAGATCTGTGCACATGAACTCCCAAGTCCCTCTGCCTCTGCACACTTGTTAAAACTGTGACATTAATACATTGTCTCTCCCTGTCCTTTGTCAAAAAGAAAATCAGATTACACCTCTCTGTATTGAATAGCCTGTCCATTCTACTCGAACATCTTTGTCCTAGTATCATCCTCACTGTTTTCCAAACCTCTAAGTTTGGTATCATCAGCAAATTTTCAAATTTTACTCTGTATTCCAGTATGCACTCTGGCCTAGTTCAGCTATTCCTTGACACAGCAGTGCTCATATTTGGATTCTTGTCTCTGGGTTAGGAAGACTGGGGGCGTGTGGGGGTGATTTAAAAAAAAAGGATCAGCCATTAATCTCACTCCTGACACTGATGCAGCTCCCCCTGCTGGAACTGCAGTGTGTGGATTTGGATGTGCGGACAAGATCAGACTCACAAATGATGCCTCCCATTGTCAAAAAGCCTGCAAACATTCACCAACAGACAAATAAACAGGGAGGGGCGACTGTCACCTGCAGAATTGTACATATCCCAGCAAGGGAGTCAATAACTTAAAATGTGATGGCAAACTGTTGAGAAAAGGGGGGGAACCGCGCAAAAGGTTAATCAAGTGGCATACTGCAAGGATTAACCCTGCACGAAATGAAGCTGCAAGTCAGAATTCACAGACAAATGCAGTGGGATTCCAATCAAAGCCCACCATTATGGGGTTCATGGGTCAGTCCGCGTTTCTGCTACTGAAGGACTTCGTGTCTGGAAGCAGACCATCACAGCAGGCAGGCAATGACAGACATCTAGAGAGAGGCTATCATGACAAACGTCAGGAAACAGGCTGTCCAGGGGGCAGGCCGCCCGGGACAAGCCATCAAGCGCTCCCTTGGCGCTATGGAAAATCAAGCAAGCGATTTAGGAAAGGAGGAGTGGCATGGATGCAGAAAAACAGAACTGTAAAAGCTGACTACCTGAAATAAAGAAGAAGGACATCAGGCATCTACTAGGAGTATTCTGACGAAGCATCTACACCCAATACATTACTATCCTTATCTCTTTGCAGAGGCTCACAGACCTGCTTATTATTTGCAGCATTTTATTCGAAGAGATAGTTTACTGGAGGGTTGCTCTCCCTTACTTTTCTGAACCCCCTGCCCCGTCTCCCTTCACCACCACTTGCCCAGCTTCCTCCCATTTCCCTCTCTCCTACTTCCATCTCCATCTTCCTACTTCCCTTCCCTACAATCCATCCTACCTCCCCCTCCTCCCACCTCTCCTCTCTCCCATCGCCTCCCCCACCCCCCCCGAACCTCTCCTCTCTCCCTCCTGAATTGTAAACACTTTTCGGTAACCATTTTTTTGAAGGATGCTGAAGCAAAAGCAAAGCAGAATCTTAAAACCATACAGCTTACCGCGCGTGACACAAATCCTTCTCGGCCACTAATCTAACCCCAGCTCTGCATCGCTTACCCTCTTTACAGCTTTAATTTCATCTCCAGGTTTGATCCTTCGAGCATATCCACCCTGGACCAATGCCATTGTAATCCCCACAAAGAAGAACATCTTCCCTTGTTGCATACTAGAAAAAAAATACATAAGGACAAAGATGGTAAAGGAATAAGAGAAATCACACCTATGCATAGAAAATATTCACCGGCAAAGGCATTATGGTCCAACTGGCCGCCTCCTGTGCGGCATGATTCCATGTGGGTATTACGAGCAAGGCTGACATTTATTGCCAATCCCTTGTTGCCCTGAGACGTTGATAGTGATCTTTGATATAACTGAGTAGCTTGCTAGGGCACTTAAGAGAGTAGTTGAGAGTTAACCATGTTGTTGTGGGAGTGGAGTCACTTCTAAGCCTAGACAGGGTAAAATGGCAAGGTTTCTTTGCCTAAATCTTGCCCTGGCAGTTTGAGAATTTGATTTCAGTTAGAAAAAAAAGGCTGGAAATAAAAAAAACTGGTATCCGTAGAAGTGACCTTAAAGTTACTCGACTTTCAGGAAAAACTCGTTGGGTTCACTAATGTCTTTTAGGGAAGGAAATCTGCTGTTCCTACCTGGTCTGGCCTACATTTGACTCCAGTCCCAAAGCAATGTGGTTGACTCTTAACTGCCCTCCGAGAGGACCTAGCAAACCACTTATATCAAAAACTGCTACCTTTTCAGGGCAACTAGAGATGGCCAATAAATGCCAGTCATGCCAGCAATGCTTACATTCCAGGAATGAATTTTAAAAATTAACAATCCAGAAACATCCATTTATTATTAATCAGATAACTTTCAGAAATGAAAATACAATATAGTGCTGAGTAAGAAACAAGTCTCGTACCTGTTAAAATGGAAGCGCTGGTGAGTGAGAAAACTGAGTGTATACTCCAGGCCAGAGAAAAGAAAAATGTAGAGGAAATACACCAGTCCCAGAACTTTAAGGGTCTGCATGCCTGGATAGTTATCAAAAATAAAAGAAAAATCATTGCAAGCACATTTGTTTCTTCACCAGACATCACACTGTGGTCTAACCACACTTGTTCATCATGTATAGCAGGGTGGGAAGAGGCCGCTATGAAGCATAAACACCAGCATTGACCAGAGGGATGAATGTGCCTGTTAGTGCGCTGTAAATATTATTTATCAAATGTGTCAGCAGGGCTTCACTCCATGTAACAGAACATTGTTGCCAGGGTATTCAGATATATGGAGTTAGGTTGGGTAAATGTTGAAGTACAGATAGGCAATGATCTAATTGAATGGGGGGGTTGGGGGGGGAGAACAGGCTCGAGGGGCTGAATGGTCTCCTCATGTTCCTATGCTCCCATTTGTGCTTTGCATCACAACAGTCAGACAATTTGGCCTTCAGTGCACTAAAAGCATGAACAATTTGGGATAATGTTCAACCTGGTAAGCGTTTGGCCCAGATCCGAATGACAGTGGGAGCTGACACAAAAGAAATGGGCATTTCGCTCTTAGGTCAGGTGTACATTTCTCCAGGCTCAGTTATATCAGCTTGTCAGAATAAAATATAAAAAAATCTTTCATGTCTTCCTGTTGCTTCCACTTCCAAGTCAAATAAAATTTAATAACCTTCCCTTGTTTACTTATGAAGCCTTTGGGAGTTGTAAAAGTTTCACTTCTAAACTCCCCTTTTAAATTTAACAGCTGAAAAGTCAAGTCCCTACTTATCTTATAATGCAAATTTCAAACCCAACTTATTTACTTGAAATGCCACTTCACCGTAGCTTCTCATTACAAATGCATGCATCTAGCACCTTTGCCTTTGATCTCACACACAGAATACCACTATATTCACCAAAATCTTTTTAAAAATAACATCCATCTTCACACACGAAGCAGACTTAGGTGGTGACACAAAAAGGAAGGGGATTCCTAGTGGAGTCGCTGGATATTCACACCTTCTGGAGAGGGAGAATCCACCCGTCGTCGGACAGCAGAGAATCGAAACAGCGCCACTGGACTGAGGAGGTCTATGGCATTCTGAAAGGTGGATGAGACTGAGGAGACCTGAGGCAGGAAACAGAGGAGAATGATGAAGCGTCAGATACCCCTATTCATAATCCTAAAACAGATTATCTAGCAATTATCACTTTGCTGGCTAATATTCATCCCTTAGCCAACATCACAAAGAACAAAAATATTGCTGTTTGTGGGACCTTGCTGTGCTCAAATTGGCGGCTGTGTTTCCTACATTCCAGTGCTTCAAGAGTATTTAAAAGCAAAAAACTGCGGATGCTGGAAATCCAAAACAAAAGCAAAAATACCTGGAAAAACTCAGCAGGTCCGGCAGAGGAGCTCACACAATGTTTCGAGTCCGCATGACCGTTCTGTTGAAGAGTCATGCGGACTCGAAACGTTAACTGTGTTCCTCTCCACAGATGCTGCCGGACCTGCTGAGTTTTTCCAGGTATTTTTGTTTTTGTTCTTCAAGAGTATTTGATTGGCTGCAAAGCATTTTAGAATGTCCTGAGAATCAAAGAATAGTTACAGCACAGGAGGCCATTTGGCCTGTTGTGTCCATGCTAGCTTTCTACAAGAGCAACTCAGCTAGTTATGAAAAACAGGAGAGGAAAGCGCAGGAGGAAACGTCTAGGAATGTGATAGAGTATCTGTCATGTCAGGTCATGGAGAGTAAAAGGGAGTGCCAGGCTCAGTGTGAGGAAGGTGCCAGGAATTTGGAGAGAGCCAACAAGGCTGAGGAATAGTTGAACGATATCAAGTTGGCATTCATGGTAGCCCAAAATCAGGTACATGAAGGGGCTGACCATGGGCCCTGTAAGGAGGAAATTCATAAGCTGACCCAAGAATTATCTGTGGCCAGGGGTATGCCATGTCTTATAGTGCCGAGGGAAGCTGGGGTAGACTGGGGTGGGGAAAGAAAGGAGCCAGATGATGGGACCCAGTATAGCTCATGTCAGCTGGCTCCCAAGGCACCAGGACCACCAAGAACAATGTGTCCCCTGCGACAGCAAAAGTTTGGTCCACCCCCAGCAGGCGGTGGTCCGACTCTGTTGCAGAGCGATTATGTGGTCCCCTATATGACTTTCAGTGCTGGATCCTCACTTGGTTGAGTGCCGCTGACCTCACCATCAGCACACGAACGGTCCACATCCTTGATGGTCAGCTGAATTGCTCTATTGTCAAAGTCTGTCAGGACCTTGAGGTCGGGCATTCCTCCACCAGTCTGGGACCTCTCCCTTTTGTTGTGTGCCAGCTTGTCCTGCAAGAAGACAGATGGAGAGAGTGTAAGCAGGATGCCAGTCAGGCCAGATGAGAAGGATGCCTTGCATGTGTGGGTGCTGAGCCATGGACAGGATTGTGGACACGATCCGCAGGGCAGATGAAGTTGTGTGAGGTGTGGGTGTGAGAGAGTGAGCAGTGATGTCCCTTGAGCTGTCAGTGATGTGGATGCGTGATGGGTTTGTGAGTTAGAGTGATGAGAAGAGTGACTTACCCTGGCAGAACGGAAGAGATCATTCATCCTCTTTTGGCACTGGGTGGCTGTCCTCGTTTGGAGCGGGCTGTCGCTGACCACCGCTGCCACCGCCTCCCATGCTGGATTGGTGACCTTGCTTGCTGGTCTTTGCCCTGAGCAGGGGTAAAGGACATTGTGGCGGGCGTCCACTGAGTCTAGTATGTGCTCAAGGGAGGTGTTGCTAAATTTGGGGCCAGCATGTTTCCTAGCTTTAGCAGCCATCAGTTCCCAGCAGCTTCCTATCCCTTGGAGAGCGCTAGCTCTAAGCAGGGGTGGCCTTGAAATATGGCGCCCAGATTACTGAAGCTTTGAGGTCACGGTGAGGCTGGTGAATACAAGGCCACTCCACCAGCGATCCAACGTAAAACCCGTGCCTCTGGTTTTTTCACAATGTTCCACACGATACAGGGAAAATTCTGCCATTGCCGTTGGCAGGTCAAACGCCGATTTTTCCACCCAATATTGGACTTTGCCCTTTTCAGGGAAAATCCCAGCCTGAGTGGGTCAAATCTTGGTCGAAGGCAACAAAGATTATTTGCAGTCAAAAATGGTTTGGTTTGCACTGTATGTTGGTGTTAATTTGAATTAAGCTTTTTCCTGGGGTGTGGGCGTCACTGGCAAGGACAGCATTTGTTGCCCATCCCTAATTGCCCTTGAGAAGGTTGTGGTGAGCTGCTCTGTTGAATCACTGAAGTCCAAGTGGTGTAGGTCCTACCACATTGCAGTTTGGGAGGGAGTTCCAGGATTTTTGACCTAGCAACAGTGAAGGAAGGGCGATATAATTCCAAGTCAGGATGGTGTGTTTGGAAGTTGAAGGTGATAATGTACCTGTGCATCTGCTGCCCTTGTTTTTCCAGGTGGTAAAGGTCACAGGTTTGAAAGGTGATGTCTAAGAATCCTCATCAGGTTGCTGCAGTGTATCATGTAGATGACACTTAACCTATCAATATCCCTTTGTAGACTCTTCAGTTCCTCTCGACAACTTACTCTCCTATCTATCTTGGTGTCATCAACAAATTTAGCTACCATGCATTCGGTCCCTTCATCCAAATCATTGCTACAGATTGTAAATAGTTGAGGCCCCAGCACTGATCTCTGTGGCACTCCACTAGTTACAGCTTGTCAACCTGAAAAAGACCCATTTATCCATATTCTCTGCTTCCTGTTAGCTAACAAATCCTTTATTCGTGCTTGCATGTTACCATAAACACCGTGAATTTTATGTAGCAATGTTTCATGTGGTACCTCATCAAATGCCTTCTGGAAATCCAAGTCCATCACTTCTACAGGTTCCCCTTTATCCACCTTGCTTGTTACTTCCTCAAAGAACTCTAATAACTTAAACATGATTTCCCTTTCACAAAACCTAATTGACTCTGCCTGATTCAATTATGATTTTTTAAGTACCCCCCTTTAAGCTCCTTAATAACGGATTCTAGTGATTTCCCTATGACAGATGTTAGGCTAACTGGCCTGTAGCTGCCTGCTTACTGTCTCCCTCCTTTCTTGGTCATTCTTGCTATTTCCCAAACTGCCGGGACTCTTCCAGAATCTAAGGAATTTTGGAAGATTATAACCAATACCTATACTGTGTCTGCAGCCACTTCTTTTGAAACCCTAGGATGCAGGCCATCAGGTCCTGGGACTTGTCAGCCTTGAGGTCCAATACTTTTCCAAGTACTTTTCCCCTGGTCATGGTGATTGTCTTAAATTCCTTCCTCCCTTTCTCCTCTTGATTTTCAGGTATCTTTGGGAAATTTTCTAAGTCTTCTACAGTGAAGACACACAAAATGCCTGTTCAACACCTCTGCCATTTCCTTGATTTCCATTATTATTTTCCCAGACACTTTCTCCAGAGGACCAACACTAGCTTTAGTTACTTTTTTCCTATTTAAATACTTGTAGAAACTCTTCTGTTTTTATATTACTAGCTTAGCCTTCTCTCATACTCTACTTTCTCCATCTATTTTTTTACTCATTCTTTGCTGGTTGTTAAAATCTGACCAATCTCTGACCTACCACTAATCTTCACAGATTTGTACAGTGTTTCTTTCATTTTCACACCATCCTTAACTTCCTTATTTAGCCACGATGTCGAGAGTCACAGTGCCTGAGGAGTCAAGAGGTAAGTTACTTGTCACAGAATTCCCGGCCAGTGACCTGCTCTTGTAGCCACAGTATTTATATACCTGGCCCTGTTCAGTTTCTGGTTAATGGTACCCCCCTAGGATGCTGATGGCGGGGGATTCAGTAATGGTAATGTTGTTGAAGGTCAAGGAGAGATGATTAGATTTTCTCTCATTGGAGATTGTCATTTCCTGACACTTGTGTGGGACATATGTTACTTGCTACTTAGCTATCTAAGCCTGAATGTTGTTCTGGTCTTGCTGGATGCTGGTAGGAACTGCTTCTGTACCTGAGAAGTTGCAAATGGTACTGAAGACTGTAATCATCTTCAGCAAATATCTCCACTTCTGACCTTATGATTGAGGAAGGTCATTGATGAAGCAGGTGAAGATGGTCAAGCCTATGACCCTACCTGGAGGAACTCCAGTGATATCTTGGGCCTCCAACAACCCCCACCATCTTCTTTTGTGCTAGTTATGATTCCAACCAGTTCAGTTGCAGGGAAAATTTTGACAGTCAATAAGACATTGAGCTTAACAATTGGTTAAAAATAGCATAGAGAGGAATGTAACCCAGGAATATCCAAACCATAACACACAGGAATCATCTAATCCTGAAACCTTGGCAGTCCAGCCCATGAGGCCCAGAGTCCAATTGATGCTTATAATTCTTTCTGTTCAGTGGGAACTTCGTAGGGCAAAAACGTTTTTAAAAAAATATCTGTTCAAGGGATGCGGGCATTGCTGACAAGGCTAGTGTTCATCACCAATCTCTAGTTGCCCAGAGAAGGTGAGCTGCTGCCTTTGGCTACTGCAGTCCTTATCCTGAAAGCACTCTCACAGTGTTGTTGGGCAGGGAGTTCCAGGATTTTGATCCAGCAACAATGAAGAGACAGCCGATTATACCTCCAAGTTGGAATATTGTTGGGAAATTGTGCCATGTGGGGAGGGTGAGTCCTGAATCAGAATATTCATATCTTGTCAGTATTAAGGGGAGATGGTGGTGTAGTGGTAATGTCACTAGACTAGTAATCCAGAGGCCCAGGCTGATGCCCTGGTCAAATCCCACCACGACAGCTGGTGGAATTTGAATTCAATTAATATATCTGGAATATAAAGCTAGTCTCAGTAATGGCGACCATGAAACCATCATTGATTATCGTAAAAAGTCACTCAGTTGGCAATAAGGATGGGCAACAATTGCTGGCCTTGCAAGTGACACACACATCCCACGAAAGGATAAAGAAAAATATCAGTTGTATGCAAATTAATTTTACATGTGGGGTGGGGACCACAACAAAGCTCTAGGAAAATTTGTGAAACTTGCTGAAGATTAGTGCATAGAATAAATGGAATCCCAAATTTCTTCAAGAGGAATGTGTCTCTGCTGAAGATTCCCTGCTTGGCAAACCTTTTAATGTTTTCAAAAACTGCAGTGCGTCATTGTGACACAGTTGAAACCATGGGGTACAGTATGTAACCACAACACATCTGATAGAGGATGTGATATGTATTTGTTTGCATTGCACCAGAGTGTCTGACAAGTTGGCTTGACGAGAGATTACAACCAGCCCTTGATATTTTCTAAAGCTGGACATTTTCTTGCCGTTTTCCCTGTACAGCAATCAGAAGAAAGAGCTTGCAATTGTTTCGTGCTTTTCATGACTTCAGGATACTCCAAAGCACTCTCCAGCCAATTAAGCCCTTTTAAAGTGTGGCCATTGTTGTAATGTAGGAAACACAGCATTCAATTTGTGCACAGCAAGCTCCCACAAACTGCAATATTTTTGTCCTTTGTGATGTTGGCTGAGGGATGACTATTGGCCAGATTAGCGAGGGTAACTGTCCAGCTCCTCTCAAAATAGTGCCATGAGATCTTTTATGTCCACTGTAGTGGGAAGATGGGGCCTCAGTTTAACATCTCAGTCAAAAACCAGTACCTCTGTCAGTGCAACACTCCTTTAGTTCTGCACTGGTGCGTCAACCTGGATTTTGTGCTCATCTCTGAAGGGGTACTTGAGCTCACAACCTCCTGACTCAAAAGGTAAGAGTGCCACCCACTGAGCCACAGCTGACACCATGAAAAAAACCTCAAAAACACACATCATGTACCAGCAAGGTGGCTGACTTTCCCCAAACTTCCCAATCTGTTCCTGAGACTCAGTTCAAACACACCCTCTCCCACACTCATGCCTGCATGCCCCGATCAACTTTCATCCTGGCCCTATACCGTGATTCACACCACCTCCTGCTAACCGCACACATCCTCCCCGTGCCGCTATTCAAAGGCCCGTCAGAAAAAAAAAACACACTTGCTCGTTTCTTACCCGTTTCTCTTTGGGGAGAGTCTCCGGGAGAAAGAAGAAGATGAAGAGTAGATCTGACACCGCAAACACCATTGCCAGCTGTGCTGTCTGCAGGAAAAAAGTTCCGTCCTTCCCAGCATTCGATGCAAAGTAGGCTCCGATCACAGGCCCAACCGTGAAACCAAGAGAAAAAGCAACGCCGATCATCGCCTGCAAAAAGGGGGAAAATGGTGACTGTGATGTAGATACATTGATAGATACATGGATGGGAGAGGTCTGGAGGGTTATGGACTAGGTGCAGGTCAATGGGACTAGCGGAATAATATTTCGGCACAGACTAGAAGGGCCGAATGGCCTGTTTTCTGTGCTGTAGTGTTCTATGGTTCTATGGTTCTAGATGATTTGTTGTGGAGCTAATGTGACAGTTGTGGCTCAATAATAGGATTCTTGCCTCAGAGTCAGAATGTTGTAGGTTCAAGTCCCACTGTAGTGACTTGAGCACAGAATCCAGGCTGACATTCCAGTGCTGAGAAAGTGCTACATTGTTGGAGATGCCATCACTCAGATGAAACATTGGCTCCTCTCAAATGAATGCAAAAGATCCCCTAGCCAGTATTTTGAGGAAGAGCAGGGGAGTTATTCCCAGTGCTCTGGCAAATATTTATTCATCTATCAGCATCACATAAACAAATGATCCAGTTGCTGGTCAAAATCCTGAAACTCCTTCCCTCCCTAACAGCGCTGTGGATGTACCCCCACCATACGGACCACAGCAGTTCAAGAAGGTGGCTCATCACCGCCTTCTCAAGGGTAATTGGGGCTGGGCAATAAATGCTGGCCTTGCCAGCAATGCTCACATCTCAGGAACGAATAGAAAAATCGTGTTGACACTTGTGGGTTCTTGCTGTATGCAAATTGGTTGCTGTGTTTCCCTACACTACAACAGCAACAATACATCAAAAGAGACTTCATTGGCTGTAAAGAGCTTTGGGATGCCCAGAGGTCATGAAAGACACTACAGAAAGACAAGTTCACTTCATAATAAACATCAAAAAGAGATAGGCAAGTGAATGCCATGTCTTACAGACATTTAGAGAGAAAAGAGAATAGTAATATTACGATGTAATAGTAATACACATGCACACTTGTGGGCAGGGAGCAATGATTTGCATTTAGTAGTAGGTTGGTCTTGTGGCACAGTGGGTAGCACCCCTGCCTCTGAACCAGAAGCTCTGTGTTCAAGTCGCACTTCAGGACCTGATGGCCACAGAAGGTACGTTCATAACTGGCCAAACAGGTTGATTATCAGCCTGTAAATCAGGCTTGTCAACCAGCAGCCCCGCAGGAGAGATTGTGGCCCGCGACCTTTCTGGACTTGTCCTGCTGAACGTGTGTGCGTGTGCATGCGTGCGTGTTCACACTTACCCCCACACACCAACGCCCACTCTCACAGTGGGTGAGAGTGAGTGAGCACGGAGACTGAGTCTGAGCCGGAACTAAACAAGAGGGATAAGGGATCAAACTTGGGTAGAGGTAGCGATTCACGGTGTAGAGTCAAGACAGGAGGGCAAAATAGTAATATGAGAAATGAAGGTCAGAGAATGGCAAGAAGAGACAGAGAGAAAAAAACCTAAGAATACATCAACAGTCAAGACTAGATGTTACAAAGGTAACAAAAAGACAAAACTGAAGGCTCTCTATCTGAATGCACGTAATTCATAACAAAGTTAATGAATTGATGGCCCACATTGCAGTAAATAAGTATGACCTGATAGCAATTACGGAGACGTGGCTGCAGGATGACAATGATTGGGTCCTTAATATTGAAGGATACAAAACATTCAAGAAGAATAGAAAGCTAGGTAAAGATGGAGGGGTAGCACTGTTAATCAAAGAGGGCATTGGTGCAATAGTTAGAGATGACCTTGGTTCAAGAGATCAGGATGTAGAATCACTTTGGGTAGAGATAAGGCATTGTAGGGAAAAAAAAGTCATTAGTGGGAGTGGTCTACAGGCCCCCTGACAGTGGCCACAGTGTTGGACAAAGTGTTCAAGAGAAAATATTGTGTGCTTGTGATAAAGGGACGGCAATAATCATGGGCGATTTTAATCTACACATAAAGTAGAAAAATCAGATTGGCAGTAGTAGCATGGATGAGGAGTTCTTGGAATGCATTCGAGATAGTCTCTTAGTGCACCATGTTCTGGAACCAACCAGAGAGCAGGTTATATTAGATTTGGTATTGTGTAACGTGACAGGATTAATTAATGACCTCAAAGTAAAGGCACACCTAGGTAGCAGCAACCACAATATGATTGTGCGGACAGAGCCAAACTTCTGGCACCACAAGCAGCCTGTCTGTACAGGAGGGGAGGAAGAGCAATAGTAATAGGG
Organism: Cetorhinus maximus; assembly: GCF_964194155.1. Taxonomy (NCBI): domain Eukaryota; kingdom Metazoa; phylum Chordata; class Chondrichthyes; order Lamniformes; family Cetorhinidae; genus Cetorhinus; species Cetorhinus maximus. The sequence continues at coordinate 11,152,409 of NC_135880.1, forward strand.
GATTCTATAGTCAGGGGAACAGATAGGCGCTACTGTGGCCGTCAACGTGACTCCAGGATGGTGTGTTGCCTCCCTGGTGCCAGGGTCCGGGATGTCACTGAATGGCTGGAGGGCATCCTGAAGGGGGAGGATGAGAAGACAGAGGTCATGGTACATGTTGATACCAATGACATAGGTAGAAGGAGGGATGAGGTCTTGCATTCAGAATTCAGGGAGTTAGGCAGTAGACTAAAAAGCAGGACCTCTCAGGTTGTAATCTCTGGATTACTCCCAGTGCCACGTGCTGGCGAGCTCAGAAGTAGGAGAATAGCGCAGATGAATACGAGGCTTAAGAGTTGGTGCAGGAGGGAGGGTTTTAGATTCCTGGATCACTGGGACTGTTTCTGGGGAAGGTGGGGCCTGTACAAGCGGGATGGTCTACATCTGAACCAGAGCGGGACTAACATCATTACGGGCAGGTTTGCTAGTGCTGTTGGGAGGAGTTTAAACTAATTCAGCAGGGGGAGGGGACACAGAATGTTAGCAGAATAGGGACACATCATAATACAGTAAAACAATCAAGTCAGAGAGAGTACAGCTGCATCAAGTTTCAAGAGAGTAAGGCAAGGCCTCTACTTTAATGCCAGGAGTATTACAGGTAAAACGGATGAGTTAAGGGTGAGAATTGACACATGGAATTGTGATATAGTAGCCATCACTGAGATGTGGTTGAGGGAGGGGCAGGATTGGCAGCTCAACATTCCGGGATATAGAATCTTCAGGCGAGACATGGGAGGGGGTAAAAGAGGAGGAAGCATTGCATTATTAGTTAAGGAGTCAGTTACTGCAGTAAGGAGAGATGATATCTTGGAGGGGGCATCGAATGAAGCTTTGTGGGTAGAGCTTAGGAATAAAAAAAGGGGCAGCCACATTGTTAGGTGTTTATTATAGACCCCCAGATAGTCAGCAGGAAATTGGGAGCAAATATGTGCACAATTTGTGGAGGTGTGTAAAAACAATAACAATAGGGTAATTATATTAGGTGATTTCAATTTTCCCAACATTAATTGGGATAGACATGGTGTTAAGGGCTTGGATGGTGTGGATTTCTTGAAATGTGTACAGGAGAACTTTTTAGGTCAATATGTAGAGGGTCCAACAAGAGACGGCGCAGTGCTGGACCTAATTCTGGGGAATGAAGCCGGACAGGTGGCTGAGGTGGTGGTGGACGAGCATTTTAGTGATAGCGACCACAATATGGTACAGTATAAGTTTGTTATGGACAAAGGAATAGACAAGTTGCAAAATAATGTTTTGGATTGGGGGAGAGCGGATTTTAGTAAAATAAGGCAGGATCTGGCCAAGGTAGACTGGGAACAGCTACTTGTGGGGAAATCTACAGAGGAGCAGTGGGGGGCGTTCAAAAAGGAAATGGGGAGGGTACAAGCTCAACATGTTCCCTCTAGGGTGATAGGAAGGAGTAACAAGCCCAGAGAACCATGCATGGCCAGAGATATTCAGGATACGATGAGAAGGAAAAGAGAGGCTTTTAGCAGGTACAAGGGAAGCAAATCAGCGGAGGCATTAGTGGAGTACAGAAAGTGCAGGGTGGAGCTTAAGAAAGCAATTAGGAGAGCAAAGAGGGGATATGAGAAAGCTCTGGCTGGTAAAAGTAGGAAAAATCCCAAGATATTCTATAAGTATATCAATGAGAAGAGGATAACCAAGGAAAGAGTAGGGCCCATAAGCGACCAAGGGGGCAATCTATGGGTGGAGCCAGAGGACATCGCTAGAGTGTTGAATGAATACTTCACATCCGTCTTCACCCAAGAGAATGAGGATGAAGGTATCAAACTCGGGGAGAGAGACTGCGAGGTTCTTAAGCAAATTGATATAGGGAGTGACAAGGTATTGGAGGTGTTGGCAGGCTTAAAAGTGGACAAATCTCCAGGTCTGGATGATTTGTGGCCCAGACTGCTGAGGGAGGCAAGGGAGGAGATTGCAGGGGCTCTGACCCAAGTTTTAATTCCTCTTTGGCCCCGGTGGAGGTGCCAGAGGACTGGAGAACAGCTAATGTGGTTCCGCTATTTAAGAAGGGTTGTAGAGATAAGCCAGGGAACTACAGGCCAGTGAGTCTCACGTCAGTGGTAGGGAAACTATTGCAGAAAATTCTGAAGGAGAGAATCTATCTCCACTTGGAGAGGCAAGGTTTGATCAGGGATAGTCAGCATGGCTTTGTCAGAGGGAGGTCATGCCTAACAAATTTGATTGAATTTTTTGAGGTGACCAGGTGTATAGATGAGGGTAGTGCAGTTGATGTAGTTTATATGGATTTCAGCAAAGCCTTTGACAAGGTCCCACATGGGAGACTTATAAAGAAGGCAAATGCACATGGGATATAGGGTAATTTGATAAGGTGGATTCAAAATTGGCTTAGTTGTAGGAGACAGAGGGTGATGACAGAAGGATGCTTTAGTGCTGGAAGCCAGTGTCCAGTGGCATACCACAGGGATCTGTGCTCTGTCCCCTATTATTCGTCATTTATATAAATGACATAGATGACTATGTGGGGGGTAGGATTAGTAAGTCTGTGGATGACACAAAGATTGGCCGGGTGGTTAATAGTGAGGTTAATAGTGAGGTTGAGTGTCTTGGGCTACAGGAAGATATAGACGGGATGGTCAAATGGGCGGATAAGAGGCAGATGAAATTTAACCCTGAAAAGTGTGAGGTGATACATTTTGGAAGGAGTATTTTGACACGGAAGTATTCAATGAACAGCATGAGACTAGGAAGTTCTGAGGAACAAAGGGAGCTTGGCGTGTGTGTCCATAGATCTCTGAAGGCGGAGGGGCATGTTAGTGGGGTGGTGAAAAAGGCATATGGGAAGTTATGAAGAGAGGTTGGATAGACTTGGGTTGTTTTCGTTGGAGCAGAGAAGACTGAGGAGTGACCTGATCGAGGTGTACAAGATTATGATGGGCATGGACAGGGTGGATAGGGAGCAGCTGTTCCCCTTAGTTGAAGGGTCAGTCACGAGGGGGCATAAGTTCAAGGTGAGGGGCAGGAGGTTTAGGGGGGATGTGAGGAAAACCTTATTTACCCAGAGGGTGGTGACGGTCTGGAATGCATTGCCTTGGAGGGTGGTGGAGGCAGGTTGCTTCACATCCTTTAAAAAGTACCTGGATGAGCAGTTGGCACGTCATAACATTCAAGGCTATGGGCCAAGTGCTGGTAAATGGAATTAGGTAGGTAGGTCAGGTGTTTCTCACGTGTCGGTGCAGACCCGATGGGCCGAAGGGCTTCTTCTGCACTGTGATTCTGTGATTGAATTTTACATCCAGTTTCAAAGGGAGAAGAGTGGGTCTAAGACTAGGATCTTAAACTTAAATAAGGGCAACTCTGTGGGGATGAAAGCTGAGCTAGCTCAAGTGAACTGGGAAACTAGGCTAGAGGATGGATCAATAGAGAAGCAGTGGCAGACATTTAAGGGGATATTTCAGAGTATTCAGAACAAGCACATTCTTACTATAAAGAAAAATTCTAAGGGGAGGACCCACCAACCGTGGTTAACTAAAGATGTTAAGGAAAACATCAAACATAAGGAAAAAGCATACAACTCCGCAAAGATGAGTCACAGGACAGATGATTGGACAGAATATAAAGAACAGCAGAGAATGACTAAAAGGTTAATCAGGATAAAGAAATTAGAGTATGAGAGGAAGCTAGCTAGAAATATAAAAACGGATAGCAAGAGTTTCTACAGGTACTTAAAAAGGAAACGAGTAAGTAAAGTGAGTGTTGGTCCTCTTGTAAATAATATGGAAATGGCGGAAGAAATGAATAAATATTTTGCTTCTGTCTTCACTATAGAGGATACAAAAAATATTCCAGTAATAGCTGCAAATCAGGAGGTGAATGGGAGAGAGGAACTTGGTGAAATTGAAATCACTAGGGAAACGGTATTGAGCAAATTGATGGAGCTGCAGGTTGGCAAGTCTCCGGGTCCCGATGGATTACATCCGAGGGTCTTAAAAGAGGTGGCTAATGAGGTAGTCAATGCACTGGTGTTAATTTTCCAAAATTTGCTAGATTCTGGAAACGTTCCATTAGATTGGAAAGTAGCAAATATAACCCCTCTATTCAAGAAGGGAGGGTAGCAGAAAACAGGAAACTATAGGCCAGTTAGCTTGACATCTGGCGTGGGGGAGTTATTAGAATCGATCATTAAGGAGGTTACAGCTGGGCACTTAGAAGAGCTCAAGGCAATTGGGAAGAGTCTGCATGGTTTTGTGAAAGGGGAATCATGTTTAACCAATTTATTGTGTTTTTTTGAAGGAGTAACATGCGCAGTGTATAAAGGGGAGCCTGTAGACATACTGTACTTGGATTTCCAGAAGGCATTTGTTAAGGCGCCACATCAAAGATTATTACGGAAAATAAAAGCGCATGGTGCAGTGGGTAACATATTAGCATGGATAGAAGATTGGCTGGCTGGCAGAAAGAAGAGAGTATGCATAAATGGGTCTTCTTCTGATTGGCAGGATGTGACGAGTAGCGTCCCACAGGGGTCTGTACTGGGGCCTCAATACTTTACGATTTACATCAATGACTTAAATGAGGGGAGTGAAGACATGGTAGCTAAATTTGCAGATGACACAAAGATAGATAGGGCAGTATGTTATGAAGAGGACCTGAGGAGGTTGCAGATGGATATAGATAGGTTGAGTGAGTGGGCAAAGGTCTGGCAAATGGAGTTTTTGTGGGAATAGAGTTAATGTGGGAAAATGTGAAGTTGTTCACTTTGGCAGGAAGAACAAAAAAGCAGAGTATTACCTAAATGAAGAACAGCTGCATAATTCTGAAGTGCAGAGGGATCTAGGTGTTCTAGTACATGAGTCACAAAAAGTTAGCAAGCAGGTACAGCAAGTAATTAAGAAGGCTAATGGAATGCTATACTTTATCACGAGAGGGATTGAACATAAAAGTAAGGATGTTATGCTTCAGTTATACAGGGCATGGGTGAGACCACATCTTGAATACTGTGTGCAGTTTTGGTCTCCTTATTTAAGGATGGATGTAAATGCATTGGAGGTGGTTCAAAGGAGGTTTACTAGATTGACACCTGGAATGAGTGGGTTGTCTTATGAGGAAAGGTTGGCCAGACTGGGCTTGTTTCCACTGAAGTTTAGAACAATGAGGGGTGATTTGATTGAAGTATATAAGATCCTGAATGGCCTTGACAAGGTGGATGTCAAAAGGATGTTTCCTCTTATGAGTGAGTCCAGAACTAGGGGCCACTGTTTTAAAATCAGGCGTTGCCCTTTTAGGACCGAGATGAGGAGAAATTTTTTCCCTCTGGGGGTTGTGCGACTTTGGAATTCTCTGCCTCAGAGGGTGGTGGAGGCGGGATCATTGAATATTTTTAAGGTAGAGGTAGATAGATTCTTGTTAGGCAAGGGAATCAAAGGTTATTGGGGTTATATGGGAATGTGGAAATCGAAACGCAAGATCAGCCATGATCTTATGGAATGGCGGAGCAGGCTCGAGGGGCCGAATGGTCCATTCCTGTTCCTATTTCATATGTTCTTATGTATGTTCTTATGAAGCGCACACACCCACACTCTAAAGGTCATCTTTATTTATTACTAATTTTTCTAAATTATCAATTTATTGCTTTGACTTTTTTTTTGCTCAACAAGTTATTTCTTTTCATACCTTTCTTGAAATTAATGTTTAATGTTGTGACAAACTTCATCTTTCCAAAATTTGCTCATCAGCCGTTTGAGTGAGAAAAAATTTTTGAAATGTGCCCCCCCTCTTTGAAATGTGTGCCCCCCACCCATGAAAAGGTTAGACAAGCCAGCTAGAAATCCTTCCAAAGGCCTGATGGCAGGTGGTAAGAGCAGGAGAGTTTCTTGGTCAGCCATACTGCAGAAGGCAATGGCAAACAACTGCAGTACTTTGCCAAGCATAATCATGGACCAAGCCAATGGAAGTCCATTGTCACTGACACCCTCTTAGGGCATGGTACTTGAAGGAGGAGAAATGACATATCTAACATCCCCACATACTGACTGGAAATGGATGAAACCTGCTTACGTATTAATGCCACATTAGGAATACCTTAGGGATTTTTACTTAGTCTTACTTAGGCTAGAGTGAGCAGACCAGACAACATGTTTACGGAACCCAATGAGTCCATTGCTTCAGAGTATAATTTGGAACCAATCTCAAGGGCACTACAAGTAATGGGTTCGATCAATATTTTGATCAATAAAGAATATTAATCAGAAATCCATGTATCTCCCGTTCCTCGAATCTTTACTGAGAGAAAGGATATACGACAATATCCTTCATAAACTCAATAGACACGAGGTGAGGAAAACCGCCCACAGTGGTGGAGATCTCTGGGTCCAATTTGCCAGTTCCTCCCACGAATGCGACGCTCACCACGTGTCATGTCTCCAGTTACTCATATACTGCATACCATAATATTGTTTTCTGAATTTGATAATATTGCTGAAAAGAGAGACATGTTGCTGAAGCTTTTCATCTTGCACTCATCAGGACAAACGCAAGAGTGCCAAATTTCAAACGATTACAACAATTTATACTGCAGGAGAAAAGGGTGCTGAATGGTTGGCAAGTTGACTCTGGTTGAGGCATTGCCATGGAGAAAGCAGCGGGGAACTATAGGCTTCTCAAGCTTCCAGGTAATTCAAAAATGGCACAAGGCATAAGCATATTCCTTTTGTTTACAGAGAATGGGTCCCTGTATATGAATGTATGTTGTTTTCAGGAAGTGTAAATGAACCATGTTACAAGCTCGACTGATTATCTTAGATTGGTTGTTAGTGTAGCTATTAGCGCACTCAGGATTGTTCAGCATGTGCCTCCCAATCACATCTAACAGTAGACATTTGTTTTGGATTTTTTTCACCATGTTCCTTTGGTTGTTCATAATGGGCAGAGTAGAGACCGTACTCAAACAGCTTGCGCTTACCAGAGCAGGTCCTTGGCTCATTGTCTATAAACGCTTCATTTTAAGCCATTTTCTTGGAAGTTTCTTGTCAGCGGTGATTCACCATTGCCTTCCACTTTTATGGGCAAGGCGAGGAGGCAGGTCTCAAGTCTACCTCAGCCGGAACAGGAATCAAATCTGCACCGTTGGCGTTATTCTGAACCACACACTAACCATCTAGCCAACTGGGCTAACCAGCCCCCACTTTACTACATTAATGGTGCTATATAAAAGCAAGTTGTTGCTGTTATTGTTGTTGAAACAAATCTACTTAATTTGTATTTGGATGAATCTAATCAATAGAAACAGGTTCCACCGAGTCTCCCCAGGGAGTCTGTTCCTAATGCTACATTAGTAAGTAAGCATGTTCCATCTACATCTAGTCAGTATGTGGGTGTGTTTGATATGTCACTATTCAACACAAAATCATTGCGCCCTGTCCAGAAGCATGCATGTGTACTATTCCCTTTTCTCTCTACATTCCTGATTCTTTCCACTCGCACTCTGCCCTAGTATTTCCATAGATTAGGATTAAATTTAACCCCCAGTTTACTCCCTGCCCCATGACTTAAAAGCATCATTCAAAATGAAAATCAGGCAGATTATTTAACTCTTGAAGTGTGGCCACTGTTGTTATATAGGAGACGTGGCAGTCAATTTTCACACCGCATACTCCCATAAACAAAGAAATACCATCCCAGCCCATTAATTCAGGAGAAACCTCTTTAGCCGGGGACTGGTGAGTATGTGAACTCGCTACCACAAGGAGTTGTTGAAGTGAATGGCACAGATACATTTTAAGGGGAAACCAGTTATGTATGTGAGAGAGAAAGTAATAGAAGGATATGCTGATAGGGTTACATAAAGTATGGTGGAAGGAGGCTGGTGTCAAGTATAAAAATGCTGGCTTGGACCAATTGGGCAAAATGGCCCTGTTTCTATGGTGTAAAATTCTATGTTGTTAAACATTTATACACTCATTTTTGCACAGTGTAATTCGTATACAAGATCTTCCGATGGCTGTGTGTGCGATAAGGCACTGCACAAGGACAGTATTGTCACGATAATGTATCACAATGGGAACTCACAGCATGTACACAAGTTGAAACTCTGCTTCCGAATGAGCTCTTACCATTCCTTTGCTGCGGGCTCGAGGAGATTGCAGATCTGCAATGATGGCAGTCGAAAGGCTAACGTTCCCCTTGCTGATCCCGCCGACAGCTCTAGACAGGAGGAAAATCCCGAAGTTCCTGGAGAGAGCCCACAGCGCGTAAGAAACAATCAGCCCAGCCTGGGAAATGGGAAATCCAAAGGGAAAACAGTGAGGGAAGGCCAAACGGCTAATTCCTCATGAGGTTCCTTCCCTGGCCACCAGGTGACCTCTGCCACCAAGAAGGGCAAGAAAACTCATGGGAGGAAGGCTATTAACCTCCAGGCTCCCCTGCAGTTCACACTCCCACGTATCCCCCATTCCTTCCTCGTTACCGAGTCAAGATAATTTAGGGGAAAAAGCTTGGATGTGGGGCTAAATTGGACAGTTCTTTAAAAGAGCCAAATGGGCTGAATGACCTTTTACTAGGCTGTAAAATTCAATGATTCTAAGCTCTTGCATTCCTCTTCCTGGCACCATGATGGGAGCACCATCAGTACAAGGACTGCAGTGGTGCCTGGGAGAAGGCCAAACTAGAATCTTCTTACTTGCATTGGAGGCAGTACAGCAAAAGGTTCACTAAATTGGTCCCTGGGATGAGGTGGGTGCCCTATGATGAGAGGCTGAGTAAATTGGGATTACATTCCCTGGAGTTCAGAAGAATGAGGGGCAATCTCATTGAAAGCAACAAAATTCTGAAGGGGCTTGACAGGGTGGACACTGAGAGATTGTTTCCGCTGGTCGGGAATCTAAAACACAGAGGCACAGCCTCAGGAGCCGGTCGTTTTGGACCGAAATGAGGAGAAATTACTTTATTCAAAGGGTTGGGGAGCAAGTGGGAAAATGGAGTTGAAGCCCAAGATCAGCCATGATTGTATTGAATGGCGGAGCAGGCTCGACAGGCCATGTGGTCTACTCCAGCTTCTATTTCTTGTGTTCTTGTGAACTAAGAAAAGGCAACAAACGTCGGCCTTGCCAGGGATCTCCACATCCCGAGAACAAACATTAAAAAAACTAGTGACAGTTTCACAGAAGAAGAGTCAAATTGAATCCCCATTATCAAAATGGTTATCATAGTGGCTAACACAACCTCAGAACGCCCCCATAGCCGTTAAACTAGAGGAAGAGGTGACCTCATCATGCATGTTTACTGTCTCCTAGAATAATGGAAGAGGGTTCTAATATGAATAAATCAAAGCAGCAAGTACAAAAATATGAAGGGTCACACTTTGGAGTGAGCCTTGATTCAGTAGGTAGCAATCCCACCTCTGAATCAGAAGACAAAGGGCTTGTACCCCATTCCAAACAGACCCAATGAATGGAGGTGACAATTCCTTACTCCAAACACTAGGTGTCATCCAGCAGAATGTTCTTGTCCAAGGGAAGCAGACTGCTCCAGCCTTCCATATCATCATAGCCCAGGCAAGTAGGAGACCAGAGTCCGGTCTCCAAACACTGAGTCAACCTTCAGCAGGATATTCGTTTCTGATTGGGCAGACCATACTTACCGTAGTCAGCATCATCAACAGCCTCCGACCAAAGTAATCGGAGGCGGCGCCAGTCATGGGAGACACAAGGAACTGCAGCACTGAGAACATGGATCCAATGAGCCCTGGATTGATGCAGATACAAGGAAAGGAATGGGCAGAGAGTCAACCTGCTTCAGTGACAGACTCCTGTATCAAACCCTCACACATACTTCAAGTTCTAGTGAACATCAGTTTAATAGACCACTCTCTGCCGAACTGTAGTAACTGAGGAACCTATTTTCAGATTGAATACCTTTAAGGACCCTGTGGGTCAAAACTAGGCCATAAACAGTAACTGTATTCAGCCCCTCGAGCCTGTTCCACTATTCAATGGCTGATGCGCACCTCAGCCCCATTTACCTCCTTGGCTCTTTATGACTTGATATCTGTTGTATGTTGTTCTGGTTGTCTAAGGAAGAGGTTCAGAGGCATAGAGTCTGAACGGTAACTATTTATTATAGAACATAACTATGGACAGATGTACAAGACAGTAGGCTTCTTCAGTCCAAGCCATGAACTATCTCCATTCAGACTACTACTAGTCATGTGACTCCTTTTACGTGATCATGTGGGTGGTACCATTTCCCTAGTCCCACATTAACCCTTTCAGTCCTGAACACCCTAATACTACAATATCCTCACCCAACAAGAATCTACCTATCTAAATCTTGAAATCTCCAATTATTCCCCAGCATCCACAACCTTTTTGGGAGTAGGCAAAAGAGAGAGACAGGTCCAGTTTTCCACTACCCCTTCCATGAAAACCAAATTATTGTCGGTAATGCCTTACAAAACCAATTTGGGAAAGCATTCTTCGACCATTGGCTCTGCTTCAACTGTAGCCCAGTAGTTCATGTTTCAACATCTCCCCATAAGAAGAAATTTCTCCTAACCCCTCTGTTCAGTCTCTCAATGACCATTTTCACACCACCATGCTATGTTACACTATCATACTCTAGACTATGTTACTATAGTATGAATAACACTGTTATAGCAGTATACACACTATGAAACATGACTGTTACAGTACACTAAGTTACACTGCTATGTTTATAATGTAATACCTCATTATACACTATAGCTTCCTTCAACCAAGTAAAATATTCTCACCCCCAAAGAGGACACTGTTATATTTTCTTACACTGGGAACCCCGATCATATCAGCAAACCAGTCCACAGAGTGTTGCAGGGATTGATAAACATCATCCTGTTGATAAAAGGCATATAGTCAAAGTCGATTGAGGAATAATCTACATATTTAAAATCTTACATCAGTGTTCCTTCCACTTTATCTAAAGAAAAAAAATTGCACGACATATTTTTGCTATTCTTTTCTGTCAACTTGTTCCCTCCATCCACATTTATAATGGAAACTGCCTATGTAAACTTGTCATGCTGAAGTTACACACTCCACCCAGTGGTGGCGTTGAACACCTCAGTCTTGCATTTCCATTGTCTCCGCCAGGAAAAAGAAACTCCAACTGACTCTACTCCTGCATCCCAAATTTGCCATTTAATGATAAATAGTTTCAAATCTAAGCATTTATTTTAAAATAAAGGTACCGTGTATGACCTTAAAAAGGCAACTGGATTATGTCTGAATGCTCCTGTCTGTTTAAGCCTAGCCCTCTAACCATGTTTCAATTGAAAAATGCACTTGATCTTGAACTATCATATGGAACACAACAGGAATTGGATGAGTAATACATACAACCAGCAGTAACCATGTATTCTGAGCTTACACAATGGCTCGATAAGTTTATCCACTGATAAAGAAAGAACATATATTTATATATCACCTTTCGCAACCTCAGGACATCCCAAAGTGCTTTTGAGCCAATGAAGTACTTCCAAAGTTTGGCCACTGTTGTAAAGAATTAGCCAACTTTGCACAAGATCCCACAAACGGCAATGTGATAATGACCAGATCATCTGTTTTTAGTGATGTTAGTTAAGGGATGAGCATTGACCAGGACAATGGGGATAACTCCCCTACCCTTCTTTGAATAGTACCATGGGATCTTTCCCTCAGATCATTCCTTCAGTGATAATTCCTCAGTGATGGGCAAAAAAATGCTGGCCTTGCAGTGACACCCACATCCCACAAAACAATAAAAATGAAAAAAATAACTATGTAACTTTGGTGGGGGAGGGTGTTGGGGGTGGTGGTACAACAAAGAGTTACCAAAATTACACCAGGACTTAATAAATTAAATTATGAGTTTGGAAGATTGAGGAGTGATCTAATTGAAGTGTTCAAATCCAAGAATACAAGAAATAGGAGGCCCATCGAGCCTGCTCTGCCATTCAATATAATCATGACTAACCTTGGGCTTCAGCTCCACTTTCCATCAGCTCCCCATATCCCTTAATTCCCTGACAGACCACAAATCTGTCTATCCCAGCCTTAAATGCATTCATGGATGGATCCACAACCCTCTGGGGTAGAGAATTCCAGAGATTCACAACCCTTTGAGCGATGTAATTTCTTCTCAACTCAGTCCTAAATGATCAGCCTCTTATCCTGGGGCGACATCCTCAAATAAATAAATGTTAAAATGACTTGTAGATAAGTAGTGCAGTGAGGGGATTTCAGAATGAGGAGGACCCTTAAAGCTAGAGCAAGGCTGTCCAAAGGTGTGGTCAGGAAGCACTTTTTCTCACAAGGGGAGTGGGAATTGTTGTAAGCTTGTATGTTGTCTCACGAGGAGGGTCTAGAGGTTTGTATGGTTGAACAATAACTTTATTGATAACTCATAACTATATACATGTAGGGCAGGATTTTGCCCTTGGCAGGGGCGCTCAGTTGGGGTGGGCCGGGACGGTCGGGAAGCCGACTGCCGCCCGCGATCGGCTCCACACCGCGACTTTACGAGGGCGGGCTAATTAAGGCCCGCCCAGCGTGATACGTGAGGGGCAGCATTCTGCGCAGCCTGTGCGGGCGGGGTAGGAGGGCAAGCAGGCCTAGCACGCAATTCGAGAGTGTACAAGAAAGAGCGCTTCAATCTCTCCCTGAGGCAGCTCTGTGCCCTTAGGGAGATGAAGCGCTGTTTTAAAAAAAAGGAAATAAAAATGTCATAAAACGTGTCTCCTCAGGGACATGTTTTTAATTCAAGTGTTAAATTTTTATTTTATTTTGGATTTGCTTTTGGAAACCTCATTCTGCCCCCGGATGAGGCTTCTGAAAAAATGTAAAGGCCGCAGTGAAAAATTCAGTCCGATTGTTAACTTAATAATTGCCTGAATAGGCCTTTCAATTGTCAGCGGACATGCTTCCTACTCCAGCGCACGGAGTCATATAAAGCTGCTAGAAAAAGTAGCAAGCCTGAGGATTGGGAGCAGTTTAGAATTCAGCAAAGGAGGATCAAGAGATTGATTAAGAGGGGAAAAAATAAAGCATGAGAGTAAACTTGCAAAGAACATCAAAGTGGACTGTAAAAGCTTCTATAAGTATGTAGGAAGAAAAAGATTAGTAAAGACAAATGTAGGACCCTTACAGTCTGAAACAGGATAATTTATAATAGAGAACCAGGAAATAACAAAGCAATTAAACAACTACTTCAGTCTGACTTCATGGAGGAAGACACAAATAACTTCCCAGAAATACTAAGGAACCAAGGGTCCAGTGAGAAGGAGGAATTGAAGGAAATTAGTATTACTAAAAGAATGGTGCTGAAGAATTTAATGGGACTGAAAGCCAAATCGGGCCCCAGGGCCCGATAATCTACATCCCAGGGAGCTGGCCATGGAAATAGTCCATGTGTTTGTCATCTTCAAAAATTCTGTAGATTCTGGGATAGTCCCAGCAGGTTGGAGGGTGGCAAATGTAACCCCACTATTTAAAAAAGGGAGGGAGAAAACAGCAAATTACAGACCAGTTAGTCTAACATCAGTATTAGGGAAAATGCTAGAGCCTGTCATAAAGGATGTGATAACAGGACACTTAGAAAATATCAACGGGATTAGACAAAGTCAATGTGGATTTATGAAAGAGAAATCATGTTTGACAAACCTGCTGGAATTATTTGAGGACATAACTAGCAGAATAGATAAAGGAGAAATAGTGGATGTGGTGGTGTATTTGGATTTTCAGAAAGCTTTTGATATAGTCCCACATAAGAAGTTAGTGCGTAAAATAAAAGCACATGGGATTGGGAGTAATATATTGGATGGATTAAGAATTGGTTAGCAGACAGGAAACAGTAGGAATAAATGGGTCTTTTTTGGAGTGGCAGGCGGTGACTAGTGGGGTACCACAGGGATCAGTGCTTGGGCCACAGATATTCACAATATATATCAATGATTTGGACGAGGAAACCAAATATAATATTTCCAAGTTTGCTGATGACACAAAACTTGGTGGTAATGTGAGCAATGGGGAGGGTGTTAAGAGACTTCAAGGCAATTTAGACAGGTTGAGTGAGTGGGGAAATACATGGCAGATGCAACATAATGTGGATAAGTGTGAAGTTATCCATTTTGGTAGGAAAAACAGAATGGCAGAGTATTATTTAAATGGTGATAGATATGGGAATGTTGATGTGCAAAGGGACCTGGATGTCCTTGTACACCAATCACTGAAAGCAAGCATGTAGGTGCAGCAAGCAGTAGAGCGGCAAATGGTATGTTGGCCTTCATTGCGAGAGGACTCAAGTACAGGAGCAAGGATGTCTTACTGCAGCTGCACAGGGCCCTAGTGAGAACACAACTGGAGAATTGTGTGCAGTTTTGGTCTCCTTACCTAAGAAAGGATACACTTGCCATAGAGGGAGTGCAGCGAAGGTTCACCAGACAGATTCCTGGGATGGCAGGATTGTCACATGAGGAGAGATTGGGCCGACTAGGCCTGTATTCACTGGAGTCTAGAAGAATGAGAGGAGATCTCATTGAAACATATAAAATTCTGACAAGGATGGACAGACTGGTTGCAGGGATGATATTTCCTCTGGCTGGGGGCTCTAGAACAAGGGGTTACAGTCTTGGGATACAGGGTAGACCATTTAGGACTGAGATGAGGAGAAACGTCTTTACTCAGAGGTTGGTGAACCTGTGGAATTCTCTACTACAGAAGGTTATGGAGGCCAAAGTCACTGACTATATTTAAGAAGGAAACAGATTTCTGGACTCTAAAGACATCAAGGGGCGTGGAAAGAGAGTGGGAGTACGGTGTTGAGATAGAGGATCAGCCATGATCATATTGAATGGCGGAGCAGGCTCGAAGGGCCGAATGACCTACTCCTGCTTCTATTTTCTATGTTTCTATGTTACCCTGTCTAAACTGCAAGGAAGAAAGAACTTAGCCTGTTTACATGGCATTTTCCAGTTACTGCTAATTACAGACAAGATTAGAATTTAAGAGCAAAATTTAAGAAAAAAATTAAGACTTAAAACTCCCCTCTCACCAAACTCCAACTCTTCACTCAGTTAGCTCAGTTGCACTCCATTTTGGGGCTGAATGTCCTCATCCTTTACCTATAAAAGGAGCTTTCCTCAATATCTAGCCTTGCCGGTATCTCTGCAGGAAGTGCTTGATGCTGACAGTGTGTAGCTGAAATAAAATATGTTCCATTTCCCCAGCACTGCCACCCCTGACCTGATCAACATAAAATTCACAAACAAAATGCGTTGAAGAGCAGACCTGCTGTGAGCACCAGGATATCTCAGTCAGCCGTGCTGCTTCACAAAGGTCATCGTACAGCACAGAAAACAAAGGGCAGCCATTATATTGTTCTTTAATTATACACCCCCGTCATTATCTTGGCAAGGATACAGGCTGCTTGTCTCTTCCCAGACACTGTTCCCAACCCTAGCTTGTCACGAGTATGACTCAGCTGCTTTCTGGCAAGATTTCCATAACACTCCCAGAGTTTGCAGGGAGGTCACTCCAAACGGCTAGCGAAAGGGGATTTGAATTTCGTCACTGGGGGAGCCAAACTCAAATGTAAAAGCCTCAAAAAATGTAGAGACTGCACAGATGTCGGCAGGGCTGCGCATAAATTTAGTGAAACCCAGGGTGAACCCAAGATTGAAATTTGAGCTCAGCGATGCTGCCGTGTTTCAGTTGCTGGCCACACTTTCGCTGAAGATTCTGGGATCACGGTTTGAGTCCCTAACCCAGGCTGACACTCCTACTGCAGCACTGAGGGAGTGCTGCACAGTCGGAGGCGTCATCTCTCAGATGAGAAGTTAAAACAATCTGTTCTCTCAGGTGGACATAAGTGATTCCACAGCCACTATTTCAAAGGAGAGCAGGAGAGTTCCCTCCGGTATCTTGGTCAATATCTCACAATTATTATTGCTGTTTGTGGCTTGCTGTGCACAAATTGTCTGCTGCATTCCCATATTGCAACACATCAAAAAGTACTGAATTAGCTGTAAAGTACTTTGGGACATCCTGAGGTTGTGAGGAATGCTCCCTATGTTGACACCACAAGGAAGATATTACTCATCCAGTTGCTGTTTGTGGGATCTTGCTGTGTGCAAATTGTCATCATGTTGTTGGCTTTATCTTTTGTCCAAATCCTTCTGCCTTTCGGGAGAGTTTTACCTCTCACTGCCTTCACTAGGAAATCTGGGGTTTCTCACCCTCGAAAAGGCAGACTTTATAAAAAAAGGGAGTGGGAGATCATTAGTGATACAGAGACAAGAAATCTGGAACAATGCTTTCACTGTTACCAGTGCTTTCTTGTTTTCATAACAACGAGACAAGAGGGCATGGATTCAAGGCAAGGTTAGGAACAGACGCCAGGAAACATTTCTTCATGCGGAGAGCAAGAAAAGCTCACATTTCTGGAGCATTTGTCATTTGCAGGAAGACATCCCAAAAACACTTTTTATTTTAAGGAGGGCAAAACAATGGAGCCAAGTGGGATCGTAAAAGAGACATAGTGAAAGAGGGGATGACTCAAAGGCATGGGTCAGGAAAAGGGTATTTGAGGATGTTTTGAACACAAGGAGGGCGTTGAACACTGTAGCATTTGACTTGAATGAGCAGGTACCAGAGTAAACTGGAGAGGTCAGCTTAGGGATATTGCAAAGAATTACAAAGTATTTACAGCACATAAACAGGACATTTGGCCCATGTCGATGTTTATGTTCCACATGAGACCTCCTCCCACCCCTTCGTCATCTAACTTCGTCAACATTATCTTTCCATTCCTTTCTCTCTCTCATGTGTTTATCCAGCTTCCTTTTAAATGATCTACACAATCGCCTCAACTGCTCCATCTGGTAACGAGTTCCACATTCTAACCACTCTCTGTGCAAAGGCGGTTTCTCCAGAACTCCCCATTGAATTTATTAGTAATTAACTTATATTTATGGCCCCTAGTTCTGGTCTTGCCTGCAATTGGAAACATCTTTGTATGTTGCCCAATTAACCCCTTTCATAATCTGCACTTCAAACAGGTTACTCCTCAGTCTTTTGTCTAGAGAATAGAGCCCCAGCCTGTTCACTCTTTCCTGTTAGGTATAACCTTCCAGTTCTGGTATCATTCTAGTATTCAAGAATTTAGAAGGCAAATGGTATGTTGGCCTTTATTGCCAAGAGGATTTGAAGACAGGAGTGAAGAGGTCTTGCTACAGTTGTATAGAGCCTTGGCAAGACCGCACCTGGAGTACTATGTACAGTTCTGGTCTCCTTATCTAAGGAAGGATATAGGATATCATAGTCCCAACCATCTTCAGCTGCTTCATCAACAACCTTCCTTCCATCATAAGGTCGGATGCAGGGATGTTCGCTGATGATTGCACAATGTTCAGTACCATTCGCGAACCCTCAGATACTCCATGTGCAGTCCATGTGCAAATGCAGCAAAACCTGGACAATATCCAGGCTTGAGCGGAGTAGTGGCAAGTAACATTTGTGCCACACAAGTGTCAGGCAATGACCATCTCCAACAAGAGAGAATTTAACCATTGCCCCTATATATTCAATGGCATTACCATCACTGAATCCCCCACTATCACCATCCTGGGGGTTACCATTGACCAGAAACTGAACTGGACTAGCCATATAAATACTGTGGCTAAAACAGCAAGTCAGAGGCTCGGAATCCTGCAACGAATAACTCATCTCCTGACTCCCCAAAGCCTGTCCACCATCTACAAGGCACAAGTCAGGAGTGTGATGGAATACTCACCACTTGCCTGGATGAGTGCAGCTGCAACAACTGCCCATCCCTAGTTGCCCTTGAGAAGGTGGTGGTGAGCTGCCTTCTTGAGCCACTGCCATCCATGTGGTGTAGGTACACCCACAGTGCTGTTAGGGAGGGAGTTCCAGGATTTTGACCCAGCGACAGTGAAGGAACAGTGATATATTTTCAAGTCAGGATGGTGAATGTCTTGGAGGGGAACCTCCAGGTGGTGGTGTTCTCATGTGTGTCTGCTGCCCTTGTCCTTCTAGATGGTAGTGGGTTTGGAAAGTGCTGTCGAAAGAGCCTTGGTGAATTTCTGCAGTGCATCTTGTAGATGGTACACACTGCATCTATGGTGCGTCAGTGGTGGAGGGAATGAGTGTTTGTGGATGGGGTGCCAATCAAGCGGGCTGCTTTATCCTGGATGGTGTCAAGCTTCTTGAGTGTTGTGGGAGTTGCACTCATCCAGGCAAGTGGGGAGTATTCCATCACATTCCTCCCTTGTGCCTTGTAGATGGTGGACAGGCTTTGAAGAGTCAGAAGGCGAGTTACTCATCGCAGGATTCCTAGCCTCTGACCTGCTCTTGTAGCCACAGTATTTATATGGCTAGTCCAGTTCAGTTTCTGGTCAATGGTAACCCCCAGGATGTCGATAGTGGGGGATTCAGTGATGGTAATGCCATTGAATGTCAAAGGGCGATGGTTAGGTTCTCTCTTGTTGGAGATAGTCATTGCCTGGCACTTGTGTGGTGCGAATGTTACTTCCCACTTGTCAGCCCAAGCCTGTATATTGTCCAGGTCTTGTTGCATTTGGACATGGGCTGCTTCAGTATCTGAGGAGTTGCGAATGGTGCTGAACTTTGTGCAATCATCAGAGAACATCCCCACTTCTGACCTTATGATGGAAGGGAGGTCATTGATGAAGCAGCTGAAGATGGTTGGGCCGAGGACACTACCCTGAGGAACTCCTGCAGTGATGTCCTGGAGCTGAGATGTCTGACCTCCAATAACTACAACAATCTTCCTTTGTGCTAGGTATGACTCCAACCAGTAGAGAGTTTTCCCCCGATTCCCATTGACTCCAGCTTTGCTAGGGTTCCTTAATGCCACACTCGATCAAATGCTGCCTTGATGTCAAGGGCAGTCACTCTCACCTCACCTCTGGAGTTCAGCTCTTTTGTCCATGTTTGAAGCAAGGCTGTAATGAAGTCAGGAGCTGAGTAGCCCTGGCAGAACCCAAACTGGGCGTCAGTGAGCAGGTTATTGCTAAGCAAGTGCTGCTTGATGGCACTGTTGATGACCCCTTCCATTACTTTACTGACTTACTTGCCCTATCATACTCCGCTACAGAATGCTGTGCACCTGCCTGGCAAAGGTCGTCACACACAGATCTTGTTGATAGTCAATTGAATGCAACAATGCGCATGATAACTGGAACTTTCCACTCAACACCCCAGCCCTGGCTTCCTGTCGTCACAAACATCACTCCGCCACACCTCCGCCAACTGACGAAAACCCACAAGCTAGTTGAAGCCATCGTGCTGCACCTCATTTACCACTACATGATGACCCGCTTAACCCACCTACTGCCTGCCTTCCACCTCAGTGCCCCATATGGAGCACCCTTCCTGAGCAAGATCTACCAGCAGACATCCTCTGGATCAAGGAATGGGAAACAAGGGAAGTCACTAACAGGTTCCTTGTTACAAACCCCCTGTCTGTCGAATGGCAGGCTTTGAACTGTCATGGTGAGATTGGTCCATGTTGGACAGGCCAGGACCCCTATGCAGCCAACCTCCACCACTGGGGCCTCAGTACAAACCCCTTCTGCACTTGTGGAGGAGACACAAACAATGCTGCACATCACAGAAGGGTGTCCACTCTACAGACTAAGTGGAGGACTAATCACAAACTCAACATACAAGGAGGCAATTGCTTGGCTTCAGGGATTCGCATTCCCTAAGTAAAAATTAAAACATACAAAATTCTTACAGGACTTGACAGGGTAGATGCAGGAAGGATGTTTCCCCTGCCTGAGGGGCTAGAAACAGGGGACAGAGTCTCAAAATAAGAGTTTTTTAAAATATTATTCATTCATGGGATGTGGGCATTGCTAGCTGGGTCAGCATTTATTGCCCATCTCTAATTGCCCTTGAGAAAGTGGTGGTGAGTTGCCTTCTTGAACCGCTGCAGTCCATGTGGTGTAGCTGCACCCACAGCGCTGTTAGGGAGGGAGTGCCAAGATTTTGATCCGGCGACAGTGAAGGAACGGCGATATATTTCCAAGCTAGGATGGTGTGTGGTTTGGAGGGGAACTTCCAGGTGATGGTGTTCCCATGTGTGTCTGCTGCCCTTGACCTTCTAGGTGGTAGTGGTCGTGGGTTTGGAAGGTGCTGTCTAACAAGCTTTGGTGAATTCCTACAGTGCATCTTGTAGATGGCACACACTGCTGCTACTGTGTGTCAGTGGTGGAGGGAGTGACTTTTTGTGTTTGTGAGTGGAGTGCCAATCAAGTGGGATGATGTCAAGCTTCTTGAGTTTTGTTGAAGCTGCACTCATCCAGGCAAGTGGGGAGTATTCCATTACACACCTGACTTGTGCCTTGTAGGTGGACAGGCTTTGGGGAGTCAGAGGTGAGTTATTCGGCACAGGATTCCAGGCCTCTGACCTGCTCTAGTAGCCACAGTATTTATATGGATAGTCCAGTTCAACTTCTGGTCAATGGTAACCCACAGGATGTTGATAGTGGGGGATTAAGTGATGGAAATGCGACTGAATGTCAAGGGGCAATGGTTAGATTCTCTCTTGTTGGAGATGATCATTGCCTGGCACTTGTGTGGCGCGAATGTTACGTGCCATTTGTCAGCCCAAGCCAGGATATTGTCCATGTCTTGCTGCATTTCGACATGGACTGCTTCAGTATCTGAGGAGTTGCGAATGGTGCCGAACATTGTGCAATCATCAGTGAACATCCCCACTTCTGACCTTATGATGGAAGGAAGGTCATTGATGAAGCAGCTGAAGATGGTTGGGCCGCAAACATTACCCTGAGGAACTCCTGCAGTGACGTCCTGCAGCTGAGATGATTAACCTCCAACAACCACAATCATCTTCCTTTGTGCTAGGTATGACTCCAACCAGCGGAGAGTTTTCACCCTGATTTCCATTGAATCCAGTTTTGCTGGGGCCCCTCGATGCCACACTTGGTCAAATGCTGCCTTCATGTCAAGGATGGTCACTCTCACCTCACCTCTGGAGTTCAGCTCTTTTGGGCATGTTTGAACCAAGGCTATAATGAGATCAGGAGCTGATTGGCCCTGGTGAAACCCAAACTGGGCATCAGTGAGCAGGTTATTGCTAAGCAAGTGCTGCTTGATAGCACTGTTGATGACCCTTTCTTTCACTTTACTGATGATCGAGAATAGACTGATGGGATGGTAACTGGCAGGGTTGGATTTGTGCTGCTTTTTGTGTACAGGACATACCTGGGCAATTTTCCACATTGCCAGGTAGATGCCAGTGTTGTAGCTTTACTGAAGCAGCTTGGCTAGGGGCGTGACAAGTTCTGGAGTACAAGCCTTCAGTACTATTGACGGAATATTGTCAGGGCCCATAGCCTTTGCACTATCCAGTGCCTTCAGACATTTCTTGATATCATATGGAGTGAATAGAATTGGCTGAAAACTGGCATCTGTGATGCTGGGGACCTCAAGAGGAAGCAAAAATAGATCATCCACTCGGTACTTCTGGCTGAAGATTGTGGAAAATGCTTCAGCCTTATCTTTTGCACTGTTGTGCTGGGCTCTCCCAGCATTGAGGATGGGGATGTTTGTGGAGCCTCCTCCTCCAGTGAGTTGTTTAATTGTCCAACACCATTCACGACTGGATGTGGCAGGACTGCAGAGCTTAGATCTGATCCGTTGGTTGTGGGATCACTTAGTTCTATCGCTCGCTGCTCACGCTGTTTGGCACCCAAGTATTCCTGTGTTATAGCTTCAACAGGTTAACACCTCATTTTTAGGTATGCCTGGTGCTGCTTCTGGCATGCCCTCCTGCACTCTTCACTGAACCAGGGTCGATCCCCTGGCTTGATGGTAATGGTAGAATGGGGGATATGCCGGGCCATGAGGTTACAGATTGTGGTTGAGTACAATTCTGCTGCTGCTGATGGTCCACAGCACCTCATTGTTGTCCAATCTTGAGTTGCTAGATCTGTTCGGAATCTACCCCAATTATCACAGTGGTAGTGCCACACAATACGATGGAGCATGTCCTCAATGTGAAGACAGTGTGAAAAGTCCTCAATATGAAGAAGAGGCAGGCCATTTAAGACTGAAGTGAGGAGGAATTTCTTTACTCAGAAGGTGGTAAATTTTGGAATTCTCTACCCCAGGGGGCTGTGGAGGCTCAGTCATCAAGTATGTTCAAGACAGAGATCAATAGATTTCTAGATATTAGAGACATCAAGGGACATGGCGATAGTGCAGAAAAGTGGTGTTGAGGTAGAAGGTCAGCCATGATCTCGTTGAATGTGGAGCAGGCTGAAGGGCCGAATGGCCCACTCCTGCTCCTATCGTGCAGATATTCACAGACGCAAGAATACCAAATTTCAAAGGGAACAACAATTTATACTGCTGATTGGTTGGCAAGTGGACTCTGATTGGTCAAGGTGTTGCCAAGGAGCATGCCCTGCATGGGCACCCTCCTGCCAACCAATCAGCACCCTTTTCTCATGCAGTATAGATTGTTGTTGCCTTTGAAATTCGGTATTCTTGTGCATGTCCTGATGAGTGCCAAGATGAAAAGCTCCGACAGCGTCTGTTTTCAGCAATTTCTTCTAAATAACTGGAGTCCCTCAAACCTGGTGCCATTCTAGTAAGTCTCTTCTGCAACCTCTCCAAAGCCTTGACATCCTTCCTAAATTGTGGTGCCCAGAATTGAACATGACACTCGAGCCGAGTCCTGACCATTGATTCATAAAGATTTAGCATGACCTCTATGCTTTTGTATTTGGTGCCGCTATTTATAAAGACATATTACTGCATAGTTTCCATGTTGAAATGTGCTAAATTCTGGTGTATAACTCGCAATTTGTTTCTTTGCTGATAACACCTATTGTTGGTGACAGTAGACTGTCCACTGACCAGGAAGACACAGATTGTATATATTAATATGTTATGACATTTCTCTTTCCCATACATTATGAAACACTGTGATAATTCTCATGTGCACTCACGTGGCCAGTCTTTCCATAATAATCCAGTATGGAAGGCAGGAGCGGTAGGATCAGAGTAAACCCAAGCAGGTCAATGAGGAGCATCAAGAAAACAATGGTAATGATGTGCGAGGATCCATCTTGGGTGTTGGGCTCACTCTTGGCCTCATTGCTTTCTTGACCAGGGCACGGTTGCTCCCTTTTCTCCATGATTTACAGCAGCTCTAAGAGGAAGCAAAAACACATTTCTTTTTTTTCTCCCTTCCTTGTAGTTTCCAATTTCACCTTCCCTCAGGGTTAGAAAGGAGGCAGGGAAACACACTCTAACTACTGAGTCATTCTGTTCAATTCCTTCTGCAGCAAATAAGAATTTCACAACACTCTCACACTGGCAACTTCAATTAGCTTGCGTAACAAATTACAAGGTACAGAGAAGTCAGCTGAACTTTAACTAAAGCAAGACGGATATCATATCTTTAACCTATGGGCAAACAGTCTTTCCAATAGCCAAACGTTCTCCCAGTCAGCATTATTTTCAGGAGTACTTTCCTTCTTAGTTATCAGCTGTGGCTCAGTTGCTAGCCCTCTCACCTCTTGAATCAGAGGTTGTGGGTTCAAGTCCCACTCCAGAGACTCAAGCACAAAATCCAAGCTGTTGGAGGTGCCATCTTTCAAGCGAGATGTTAAACCAAGGCCCTATCAGTTGGATGCAAAAGATTCCATGGTACAATTTCAAAGAAGGACAGGGGGAGTTATCCCCAGTATCCTGGCCAATATTTATCCCTGAACCAACATCACAAAAAAACAGATTATCTGATTATCTAGGAGGCCATTCACTGATTACTTCCAGATGTCAAGAAGCAATTCCTCATACAAAGGGTAATGGAAATCTGGAACTTCCTCCTCAAAAAATTTGTGGATGCTGCAGGGTCAATTTAAAAATTCAAAACTGACATTGAAGGATTTTTTTTGAACAAGGCTATCAAGGGTTACTGAGTCAAGGCAGGTAAATTGAGTTAAGATACATGTCCCAATTGGAACAGGCACGAGGGACTGAATGGCCCATATCCTGTTCCTATTTTCCCAAATTCTTTCTTTCATTGCATCTCCAAATACAAATTAACTTCAATATAACCTTTGAGTTCAAACCAGCTACGGGTTAATCAATCTTCCATGGCATTGCTCCTCATTCATTGAGATAGCCAGAGGAGGTGCACTATGGGGCTATCTAAGGATGTACAATGTCTCTCGTTCTTAGCTAGTCGCTCCTCAGCCCTCCTCCCCAGCTCTAGCCTTCTTCCCCATCTCTAGCCTTCTTCCCCATCACTAGCCTTCTTCCCCATCTCTAGCCTTCTTCCCCATCTCTAGCCCTCCCACCACCTCCCAATAACTCACACGATCCCCATCTCACCTCTCAATTTGGGAACTTCCAGTTTAAAGCAAGCAAAACCACAGCTCATCTGGAAGGGCAAACTGTTAAAAAAAGAACAAATGCAATCCCAAGTTTTATCTAATAGTCGCTTGGTAGTACGGAACTTGAGTACTGCTGAAAATAGAGACATACTGTTGAAGCTTTTCATCTCGCACTCATCAGGACAGATGCAAGAATACAAAATCTCAAAGGGAACAGCAACTTATATTGCATGAGAAGTGGACGCTGATTAGTTGGTAAGTGGACTCTGATTGGTAGAGGCATTGTTAAGAAGAGTGCACTAGGGAACAGTTCACTACCAAGCTTTTGTTTCAATTCAAAAAGGGCAAGTCGACTCTGATTGGTCAAGGCATTGCCATGGGGGAATGAACCAGGGAGTGGCTGGCCCCCAAGCTTTTGTTTAGTTGAAAAAGGTGCAATTCATGGACACATGATCAATCAGAGTTGACTTGCCTGGTCTGAATTTAAACAAAAGCTTGGCAATTAACTGTTCCCTGATACATTGTTCATGGCAATGCCTGTACCAATCAGAGTCCACTTGCCAACCAATCAGCACCCTCTTCTCGCGCAGTATAAATTGTTGTTCCCTTGGAAATTTGGTATTCTTACGAATCTATCCTGATGAATGCAAGACGAAAAGCTTTGACAGCATGTCTGTTTATATCTAATAGGAAGGAGCACAGGATATAAAAACAAAGCAGTAATATGAACTCTGTACACACAATTGGTTATGCTATAGAGAGACTGTGGTGTCCAGTTTAGGCTGCCTTACTGTAGGAAGGATGTTAAGACCAAGGAATGGGTGTGGAAGAGATTGACTAAGATGGATACCAGGGACATGGGCTTTAAATATGAGGAGAGACTAGAGAAACTGAGTTTTTTTTCATTAGAGCTGAAGAAGGTTAAGAGAAGATCTGATGGAGGTGCTCAAAATTTTGACAAAAGATTTGACAAAAGCTTCATCTGGTTGGTGAGTCAGTGACGGGGAGAGCATAAATTTAAAGTCATCATCAGCACAACAAAGGGAGAATTCTTTTATACAGCCACCCATTCGGACATGGAGTGTTCTGCAAGAAACAGGGGTGGAAGCAGAACCATTACAGTTTTTGAAAGGGAAGTGGATAAATATTTGAAGATGCAGGGAAAGGGTCGGGGGTAATGGGACTAAGTGGATGGGTCTATCAGACAGCTGGCACAGGCACCAAGGGCTGAATGGCATCGTTCTGCACGATGCATTCAACATGCACCCTAATGGGCTGCTAATTGTCCGGAACTGGTTTACTGTAAATGATCAAGTGATTTGTTCTCCACACAAGAATGCAGGGTTTTGGGCCAAGAGCAATGAATGGAGCAAAATAAATGCTCTCTTTATAGCACTAGGGGATCTGAGCAGCAAATCAGAGAGGAGAGGCTGGGTGGCTGTTTGGAGTGCTAATTGGTATTCACCAGCACAATATAAACCATGGATCATTAGATCAGCAGTCTACAGCCACTAATATACTCAGTGGGTGATCGTCTGCATGGCTTTTTTCAAGGAGTGGCAGGTTAGGTCAGAGCCCCAAGCTATGGAATTCCCTCCCTAAATCTTTCCTGCTCTCTACCTCCCTTTCTTGCTTTAAGATGCTCTTAAAACCTCCCTCTTTGACCAACTTATTACATTAGTTTGATGAAATAGATGACCTAGTAGATAATGAGAGACATTGGATGTCATAGACTCTTACCACACAGAAGGAGGCTATTTGACCCACCATGTCTGTGCTAGCTCATTGAAGGAGCTACCTAAGAAGTCGCGCTCCCCTGCTCTTTCCACATATTTCTGCAATTTATTTTTGCTCCTTCAAGTATTTATCCAATTCCCTTTCAAATGTTGGTGCATCAACCACTCTTTCAGACAGTTCATTCCAGACCATAACAACCCGATGCATGAAAACAATTCTCATCTTCCTTCTGGTCCTTTTGCCACTTACCTTAATTCTACATAGATCTCAGACAGGCATTTGATGTGTAACCAATCAATGAGCTACTATGAACTGCCATCAACCATTACAAATCACAATTTTCTTTTGTTAAAACTCAGTCAGGGGATGTGGGCATCACTGGCCGAGCCAGCATTTATTGCCCATCCCTAGTTGCCCTTGAGAAGGTGGTGGTGAGCTGCCTTCTTGAACCGCTGCAGTCCATGTGGTGTAGGTAACACCCACAGTGCTGTTAGGAAGGGAGTTCCAGGACTTTGACCCAGTGACAATGAAGGAATGGTGATATATTTCCAAGTCAGGATGGTGAGTGACTTGGAGGGGTACTTGGTGTTCCCATCTATCTGCTGCCCTTGTCCTTCTAGGTGGTAGTGCTCATGGGTTTGGAAGGTGCTGTTGAAGAAGCCTTGGTGAAATCCTGCAGTGCATCTTGTAGGTGGTACACACTGCTGCTACTGTACATTGGTGGTGGATGGAGTGAATGTTTGTGGATGTGATGCCAATCAGGTAGGCTGCTTTGTCCTGGATGGTGTCAAGCTTCTTGAGTGTTGTGGGAGCTGCACTCATCCAGGAAGTGGGGAGTATTCCATCACACTCCTGACGTGTAGATGGTGCACAGGCTTTGGGGAGTCAGGTGGTGAGTTACCTGCTCTTGTAGCCACAGCCTTTATATGGCTAGTCCAGTTCAGTTTCTGGTCAATGGTAACCTCCAGGATGTTGATAGTGGGGGATCCAGTGATGGTATTGCCGTTGAACATCAAGGGTGATGGTTAGATTCTCTCTTGTTGGAGATGGTCATTGCCTGGCACATGTGTGGTGCGAATGTTACTTGCCACTTGTCAGCACAAGCCTGGATATTGTCCAGGTCTTGTTGTATTTGGACTTGGACTGCTTCAGTGTCTGAGGAGTCGCAAATAGTGCTGAACATTGTGCAATCATCAGCGAACATCCCCACTTCTGACCTTATGATGGAAGGATGGTCATTGATGAAGCAGCTGAAGGTGGTTGGGCCGAGGACACTACCTTGAGGAACTCCTGCAGTGATGTCCTGGAGCTGAGGTGATTGACCTCCAACAACCACAACCATCTTCCTTTGTGCCAGGTGTAACTTCAACCAGCAGAGAGTTTTTCCCCTGATTCCCATTGACTCAAGTTTTGCTAGGGCTCCTTGATGCCACACTCGGTCAAATGTGGCCTTGATATCAAGGGCAGTCACTCTCATCTCACCTCGCAAGATCAGCTCTTTTGTCCATGTTTGAACCAATGCTGTAATGAGGTCAGGAGCTAAGTGGCCTTGGCGGAACCCAAACTGGGCGTCAGTGAGCAGGTTATTGCTAAGCAAGTGCCGCTTGATAACACTGTTGGTGACCCCTTCCATTACTTTACTGATGATCGAGAGTAGACTGATGGGGCAGCAATTGGCAGGGTAGGATTTGTCCTGCTTTTTGTGTACTGGACATACCTGGGCAATGTCGCACATTGCTGGCTAGATGTCAGTGTTGTAGCTGTACTGGAACAGGTTAAGTAGGGACGTGGCAAGTTCTGGAGCACAAGTCTTCAGTATTATTGCCGGAATACTGTCAGGGCCCATAGCCTTTGCACTATCCAGTGCCTTCAGCTGTTTCTTGATATCACGTGGAGTGAATCTAATTGGTTGAAAACTGGCATCTGTGATGCCGGGGACCTCCAGAGGAGGCCGAGATGGATCATCCACTCGACACTTCTGGCTGAAGATTGTAGCAAATGTTTCAGCCTTATCTTTTGCACTAATGTGCTGGGCTCCTCCATTATGAGGATGTAGATATTTGTTGAGCCTCCTCCTCTAGTGAGTTGTTTAATTGTCCACCATCATTCACGACTGGATGTGGCAGGACTGCAGAACTTAGCTCTAGCTCTGATTCGTTGGTTGTACGATCGCTTAGCTCTGTCTATCACTTGCTGCTTATGCTGTTTGGCACACAAGTCGTCCTGTGTTATAGCTTCACCAGGTTGACAACTCATTTTTAGGTATGCCTGGTGCTGCTCTTGGCATGCCCTCCTGCACTCTTCATTGAACCAGGGTTGATCCCCTGGCTTGATGGTAATGATAGAGTGGGGGACATGCGTAACCATGAGGTTACAGATTTTGTTAGAGTACAGTTCTCCTGCTGCTGGTGCCCCACACTGCCTCACGGATGCCCAGTCTTGAGTTGCTGGATATGTTCAAAATCTTTCCCATTTAGCACGGTGGTAGTGCCATACAACACGATGGAGGGTATCCCCAATGTGAAGGTGGTCCTTCATCTCCACAACGACTGTGCGGTGGTCACTCCTACTGATACTGTCATGGACAGATGCATCTATGGCAGGTAGGCTGCTGAGGATGAGGTCAAGTATGATTTTCCCTCTTGTTGGTTCCCTCACCACTTGCCGTAGACCCAGTCTAGCAGCTACATCCTTTAGGACTCGGCCAGTACTGGCGCTACCGAGCCACTCTTGATGATGGATATTGAAGAGTACATACATGAAGTCCCCCACCCAGAGTACATTCTGTGCCCTTGCCACCCTCAGTGCTTCCCCAACGTGGTGTTCAACGTGGAGGAGCACTGATTCATCAGCTGAGGGAGGGTGGTACATGGTAATCAGCAGGAGGTTTCCTTACCCATGTTTGACCTGATGCCGTGAAACTTCATGGGGTCCGGAGCCGATGTTGAGGACTCCCAGGGCAACTCCCTCCCGACTGTATACCACTGTACTGCCACCTCTGTCCTGCTGGTGGGACAGGACATACCCAGGGATGGTGATGGTGGTGTCTGGGACATTATCTGTCAGGATGACTATGTCAGGCTGTAGCTTGACTAGTCTGTGAGAAAGCTCTCCCAATTTTGGTACTAGCCCCCAGATGTTAGTAAGGAGGACTTTGCAGGGTTGAGTTTCCCACTGTTGCTTCCGGTGCCGAGGCTGATGATAGGTGGTCTGTCCGGTTTCATTTCTTTTTTGAGGCTTTGTGGCAGTTTGACACAATTGAGTGGCTTGCTAGGCCATTTCAGAGAGCATTTAAGAGTCAACCTGTAGGAGTTACATGTAGACCAGGTAATGATGGCAGATTTCCAGATTGACAATGGTTTCATGATCATCATCAGATTTTTAATTCCAGATTTTTATTGAATTCAAATTTCACCAACTGCCATGACGGAGTTCGAACCTGGGTCCTCAGAGCATTACCCTGGGTCTCTGGATTCCTAGTCCAGCTACAATATCACTACACCATCACCTCCCCTCTTCTCACCTTGTATCCTTTGTAAGTTTTAGCTCATCCAGGACTCTGCTGTCTATATATAACTCACATCAAGTCCTGTTCACCCATCACCCCTGTGCTCAACGACCTACATAGGCTGCCAACCCAGCAACACCTCAATTTTCAAATTTGCATCCTTATTTTTAAATCCATGGACTGGCCCCTCCCCATCTCTGTAACCTCCACCAATTCTTATAATGTTCTGAGATCTCTGCGCACCTCCATTTCTGGCCTCTTGCGCCATCCCCAATTTTAAACACTCCTCCATTGCTAGCCATCCCTAGAGCCCTAAGCTTTGGAATTCCCTTCCTAAATCTCTCTGCCTCTCTTTCTTCCTTTAAGACATTTTTAAAACCCACTCCTTGGCCATCTGTCCTAATATCTGGTTAAGTGACTCGGCGACAGATTCTAATTGATTACAAAAACAGAAATTGCTGGAAAAACTCAGCAGGTCTAACAGCATCTGTGGGGAGAAAAACAAAGTTAACGTTTCGAGTTCGTCTGACTCTTCTTCAGAGCTCTCTCTCCGCAGATGGTGTTAGACCTGCTGAGTTTTTCCAGCATTTTCTGTTTTTGTTTCCAGATTTCCAGCATCCGCAGTATTTTGCTTTTATCTACTTTGTGAATCATCTTGCAATGTTTTACTACATGGAAGGTGCTATATAGATGCAACCAATTTCCACCTAGCAAGCTTCCACAAACAGTAATATGATAAAATAACCAGCTCATTTGTTTTAGTGATGCAAGTTGAGGGATAAATATTGGCGAGGAAGCCAGGAAGAATTCATCTGCTCTTCTTCGAAAAGTGTCGTGGAATTTTTTTTAACCATCTTTTGTCATCTTGTTGACCTGAGAAGGACCATTGGGGTCTAGATTTAACATCTCATCCCATCCGGCAGTGTGGCACTGTCAGTGTTGATTTTGCATTCAAGGATTGGATTTTACCCTCGCCTGCCAGCAGGTTTGAAGGCAGGGGCTGTAAAATCCAGCGGGTGGCCTTCCCGCTGCCTACCTGCCATCCCCAACCTGACCAAAACTTTACAGGGGGAGGCAGAGGCATCGGGAAGCCCACCCTCGGCCCAATTAAGGCCATCAAGTGGCCAATTAATGGCACTTAAGGGCCTCATCCCGCCCCTGCTGGTATTTTACCTGCAGTGTGGGAAAGGCCCATACCATGTGGGAGGACCAACAGCTTTGGCCACATGAGCTGATGTCAGGCAAGGGGACAGAACCTTCTTTGGGGACCTCCCAGCCCATCAGAGCCACCTTCTCGCACAAAGTCATTCCCCCTTTAACACTACTGCCCGGCCTCTTGTACCCAGCACCCCACCCCACCACTCAACGTCCCCCCCACCCCCCCCCCACTCAACCCCATTCACTTGCTTTGCCTCAACCCCAACCCCAGGCTTACCTGTCAGTCTGGGTTCCTCAGTATTGAGGACTGCCTGTAGTCCCAGAAGTGGCTGGGATGACACAGCTGCCGACCAATCCGATTGGCCAGCAGCTCTCTAAGACACATCTTCCTACCGAGATAGGGGCAGAAGTCTTGCCTTATGCAGGGCAGCCAGCAGTATCATAGTGCGCTCCCCCTGACTTTTTAGCCTGGGGGGCAGGGGTGCAGCCTGTAAAATCCAGCCTTAGCTTTCTGATATCAAGTGATATGGACCAATGGCAGGAAAGTCAAATTGAGGCTCATATCAGCCATGATCTTAATGAACAGGGTGGAACAGGCTTGAGGAACTGAATGGCCTACTCCTGTTCCTAATGTCCATATAAAGTTTGGTGAGAGAGATGGCTTTTTAAATTTGCAGGGAAGTAGTGTGGCAGAGGGTATAAAGTGGGGAATTTCTGGGGTAATGTTGAAGTCGCTGGGGGATTATGCAATCACAGGTGGACCAAAGGCATAGCACAGAGGGCTAGAGAGAGGGAGTAGAGAAAGGCCTAAGAGATGGCCAGGGGAGGAATTTGACAATGAGCAGGGGGAAAATAAATACGAGTGTTTCAGGAGTCAGGGAGCCAGTGATGATGATCAGCGTGGAAAGTGATGATGGTCAGGCAGGACGACACTCTTGAAGCTGAAGCTCCACAGTTACATAAACATTGCTCTTTGGTTTTCCCTGAAACACCACACTGGAATGCAGATGTGTTATCTCTGGATAGTTTCCTCAAAGGCTCAGCAAGTTCACGCAATGGGTAACTGGGTCATAAGGAGCAGGAAGGTCTGGGAACAAACCCCTGGTGGTGACTTGGTTCACCTCAACCAGGGTGTAACTGGAGCTGTGAAGAAGGGTCATACGGATTCGAAACGTTAACTCTGTTTCTCTCTCCATAGATGCTGTCAGATCTGCTGAGTTTTTCTAGCATTTTCTGTTGTTATTTGTAATTGGAGCATTGCGGTTCACAGAACCTTCCAGCACAAAGGAGGCTATTCAGCCCGTTGTGCCTGTGCTGGCTCTTTAAAAGGTCCATCCAACCAGTCTCACTTTCCTGCTCTTTCGCCACAGACCTGTAAAACTTTCCCCTTGTGTTTATCTGATTCCCTTTTGAAAGTTACTACTGAACCTGCTTCCAACACCTTTTCAGGCAATTCGTTCCAAATCATACTATTGTGATGGCCCTGCAGCCGAACAGCCCACTGACACTCCCCATCATGAATAACAAAATACTTGACCATGACACCAGAAGCTGCCCAGAACTTCAGTGGAAGGAGACCCCCCAGCAAGGAGGCAAGAGAGGAAGAAAAAGGGAAAGAAAATTGGGCAAGTGAAATCAAAAAGGGTCATCGGGACTCGAAACGTTAACTCTTTCTCTCCACAGACGCTGTCAGACCTGCTGAGTTTTCCCAGCAATTTTTTTTGTTTTTGTTTCAAAAAGACCTTACATCTCTCTGTGAACAACCTCACTGCTTTGCGGACAAAACGAACCTCACACCAGAAGAAAGAAAGGAACGAAGGAAAGATAGAAGGGAGGAGTGAAGGGAAGATGGAAGAAAGGATAATCAAAGGAATGATAGAAATAAAGGAAAGATGGAAGGACTGAAAACTAGAAGAGAGGAAAGATAGAAGAGGGAAAAGATAGGAAGAAAGGAAAGATAGAAGTTGGAAAAGATAGGAAGAAAGGAAAGATAGAAGTTGGAAAAGATAGGAAGAAAGGAAAGATAGAAGTTGGAAAAGATAGGAAGAAAGGAAAGATAGAAGTTGGAAAAGCTAGGAAGAAAGGAAAGATAGAAGTTGGAAAAGCTAGGAAGAAAGGAAAGATAGAAGTTGGAAAAGATAGGAAGAAAGGAAAGATAGAAGAAGGATGATGAAGGAATGGTAGAAGGAGGAAATGAAAGAAAGACTGAAGGAAGAAATGAAAGAAAGAAAAAATGAAGGAAAAATAGGATGGAACGATGGAAAGAATGATGAAGAGATATTTCTATAGCCCTTTCATGACCTCAGGATGTCTCCAGCGGTCTGCAGCCCATTCAGTACTCGGGTTGTAAATGCAGGAAGTTCACAATGCAAACGATTTATGACCAAATGTCTCAAGCCCGAGCCCAGGAACGTTGCCTGTTTGCCTTGGAGACAGATGCTGGCCCAGTTTCCCCCCTCTCTCTCTCTGTATTATAGAATGGGAGTGAATAACACCAGTGGGTGGTACCTTGTCTTTGCTGCAATTTCTTCCTACCAGTTCCCCGGGGTGGGGACGGGGCGAAGCTCCTTTTCTCTGGTCCAAGCTGAAATCCCTGACTCGCTTCGCCTCTGATTCCCAGTCGGGGTGTATTGTAGTTGGTTTAAATTTTGTTTTTAAGAGGTTTTGAAATCTGAAGAGAGAGGGGGAGAGAGAAAAAAAAAAGGAATCAGGAAGCGGTGTCATATTTCACTCTTGTTTAGTTAAAAAAAAACCCTTCCAACGCATGCGTTTGACTTGCTCAACCCATTTGCAAGCAGTTTCCATTTCAATTGCAGACAGGCTAGGCTGGCCGGGTCTGGGAGATCTTATTGCTGTTGTGTTTTTTTGGTGTGTGGAGAAGGCGGGTTCGGGATTGGATCCAGATTGAGAAGCGTTACCCAACGCTTTGTTGCAAAAAAAAATGGAGCTGCCCGAACTGGGTACCACGTGGGATTTATAATAGATGCACTTGCCTTAAAATTCGTTCATGCAAACCGTCTACACCCTTTTAATAAAAGGCTGGACCAAAAACCAAGCCCCCCTGGTTGAGACTGGGCTAAATTAGTAGAATTTACAGCGCAGAAACATGCCATTCGGCCCAGCTGGTCCATGCTTAGTATGCTCTACGTGAGCCTCCTCCCATCCCATTGCACCCTTTCATTCTCTATTCCTTTCTCCCCATTGTGTCTATCAAGCTCCCCCTTTAAGTGGATCTCTGTTAGTTCTCAATTTACTCTCATGGTGGTAGCCACATTCTCCAGATAAAGAAGTTTCTCCAGGATTATTGTTCTGATAAGAGTCATATCAAGAGTCCAAACTTTAACTCTGTTTCTCTCTCCACGGGGGGAGCTGAGTTTTTCCAGCATTTTCTGTTTTTGTTTCCAGGGTTATCTATTGGATTTATTAGTGACTATCATATTTATGCCCCCTTGTTTTGGACTCACCACAGTTGGAAACACCAGGTCCTGTCACCAGGATCCTCATTTCAGTTGCTGGTTTCGTCACATGAACTATTTTTGCACCCAACTATTTTATTAACCAATAAATGAAAGGGTCTGAATAAAATGGAAACCAAACCCCACGGGATTTTATTTACTCTATTTCATGCCCCCGATGAATTTTCTCCCAGGTTGCTTGCAGTAGTGCCCAAGCAGATGGATTGCTGGAGACTCCAGGACATTCCTAGAGGATTTGCAACCCTGGATTGGAGAGCATCTCCAACTTGATATGACAATGTAACCCCATTGTCCATGCGTATGAGGAAATCTAAATTTATGGGATGTTTGGGCTTTTTTTCTGCAGTGTCAATTCATCACCAGCAGAATTTTATTAGAGTGAAAACTTCTCTATATTAATCATCTTGGCTTAGGTATATAGAGCATAATTTTGAAGTTTGCATCTGATATTAAACTCATAAATGTAGTAAACAATGGGAGGAGCAGACACATAGACTGCTGAAATGGGCAGTTACATGGCAGATTATGGAGGAGATGGTGGCATAGTGGCAATGTCACTGGGTTAATAATCCAGAGGCTCAGGCTAATGCTCTGGGGACATGGGTTCAAATCCCAACACTACAGCTGGTGGAATTTAAATTCAATTAATAAAATCAAGGGGATGTAATCACTGATAGATGCAGTTTACTACTGAAGTACAGGAAAGCACCAAATCATAGAAATCACCATTCTTGATCAATATATGAATCAGCTATTTGGCCCTTCAAGCCTGTACTATCATTCAGTTAGATCATGGCTGATCTACACCTCAACTTCATTTAATGCTAACTCCTGGTGACTTTAACAGTTATAAAAGTATTGGAGATGGGGAGGGTGGAGAGAGGGCCTTTTGACTGACAATCAAGAGTTATCTAATTGGACCATGAGGGCCTGTTTGTTTTCCAATTGGCTGGGAAAGTGGTGGGCCTCGAGGCTGGATGTGTTGGGTGACCAACTGCACGAGTGTGGGTGCGCGTTGGTGGGAGGACATCTGATAAAGCTTCCAGAACTAGGTACAACAGGAGCTGGCAATGCTATCCACACACCCTCCACCAGCCCGAAGATCACAAGATAGGGAACATTTTCATACACCATCTCTAACAATATGGAATGCTCCACATCTGCCCTCCAGTGGATTTCCTACACATACACAGACACATTGCGACAACACATATTTGGTCATTTGTTTTCATTCTTAATAATTTTTCACTAATTCTTCCTTATTTTTCTCTCCTGCGGGATTTCTGGGGCACAGGTTCATAGGCGATGACCGGATAGTAAAACAAACATTGCACCCAATCTGGTTAGATTTCTGAATGGTGGGACATACAGCGGGCTTTTTGCACAGCGATACAAGTCAGCCCACACCGGTTGAAAGACAGGTACACTTTCTAGCAGTGATTGTAGCACAGTGGATAAGGAGTAGGAATTCTGGATGACTTTCTCCTCCCTCTACTGGGTTTTGAGGGCAATTGTAACACTCCTATCGCCAACCCATCTCAGATCAAGTAACTCAGCTTTGATGTGACCTGGAATGTGCTGGCTGGAAGGGCAGTGGAAGCAGATTTTAAAGGGCATCAGATGAATACTTGAAGGTGGAATATTTACAGGACTACAGGCAAAGATCATGGGAGCAGGACTAATTGGATGGCTCTTTCAAAGAGCCGGCACAGACACAATGGGCCGATTGACCTCCTTCACAGTAAGAACCTATGGTTCTATACTGGGAATAGAATCCAGATGTCTTTTTCTGGTCCATGTGGCTCAGATACTCACTACCTAATCACTGTAGAATCAGGTCCCAAGAGGTACTAAGGAGTTTAGTGACCCTAATGTTCTGCAGTAATCTTTGACTTCATGTGAAATAGAAATTTTGTATTTATAAATCACCCTTCAGGAGCTCAGGTTTTCCCAAAGTGCTTCTCAGACGATAAAGTACCTTTTGAACAAAAACAAAAATACCTGGAAAAACTCAGCAGATCTGACAGCATCTGCGGAGAGGGATACAGTTGATGTTTCGAGTCCGTATGACCCTTCATCAGAACTAAGACATACAGAAATGAGATGAAATATAAGCTAGTAGAAGGGGGTGGGACAGGAGAGCTCGATAAGGGGCCAGCGATAGGTGGAGGCCAAGAAGAGACTGCCAAAGATGTCAGAGACAAAAGGACAAAGGGGTGTTGATGGTGGTGATATTATCAAAAGATGTGCTAATGGGGACATTAAGGGAAGCAAGCTAGTGGCAGATGGCCCCAGTGCGGGTGGGGTGCGGGGAAGGGATCAAAATGGGCTAAAGGTGGAGATGAAACAATGGATGGAAATAAATTTAAATATAGGAGGGAAAAGAAAAAAATAGTTGTAAAAAAAATGATAAATTATTGGAAAAAAGGGGATGGAAAGGGGATGGGGATGGAGGAGAGAGTTCATGATCTGAAATTGTTGAACTCAGTACCTTTTGAAGTCTGTCACTGTAGAAAACATGGCACCAATTTGTGCACAGCAAGGTCCCACAAACAGCAATGTGATAATGACCGGACAGTCTGATTTATAGTGATTTAAAAAAAAAGTGTTTCGACCTTTTCTTCCTAAACTCTTCGTGGCCTTAATCGCACCCATTACCTTGGTACATTTCCTGATTCATTGTGCTTGAGCATAATTTTGGGGAAGCTCATCGAACATAGAAGTGTTGAAATATCTCCAGGATGTCTGCATTGCTCAGATTCTGGCCTCATGTGCATCCCTGATTTTAATCGGTCCACCTTTGTTGACTATGTAGGCTGCCTATGCCCTAAGCTCTGAATTCCCTCCCCTCGACACCTCTCCAAGATGCTCCTTAACATCTACTTCTTTGCCTAAGTTTTTGGTCAGCTGTCCTAACATCACCTTGTATGGCTGGGTGTCAAATTTGATAATGCTCCCGGAAAATGCTTTGGGATGTTTCACCAGGTTAATGGCGTTGTAAAAGTACGACTAGTTGGCAGTGTGCATGAGGAAACTCGCAAACTATTGGATCACTCCAGGCAATTGCCAGCTTCCCTCTTGCCCGCATCAAAGATGGCAGCGCTCGAACCAGCAGCAGCCTGGGAGCGGAAGCGCCTGTTCGATCACGTGATTCCGCGCGAGGTTGTGACCTTTGACTCGTGCCCGATCCGGTGCAGGCCTCGCGCGTGGCGACTGGAGCGGGAGGTTCGCGGTCTCCGTGGTAACGGGGCGCGTGGAGCAGGCGGTCTGTCTCCCTGGTAACGGTGAGTGAACGGCCCCGGGCCTCTGCTTAGAAGCCGGCGGGGAGCGGCCTTCCCCTCACTGCGGGCGGCCCGGCGCCTCACCTGGATGGAGATCCGAGGAAGCTCAGCCTGCACCTTCCTCACCCTCAGCCCCAACCCTTTCCCCCCACCCCATTCCCCAAGGAGCTTCATCTGTTCCCAGCCCCCATCCCCCAACCCCTTCCCAATCACCCAGCCCTCTTCCCCATCCACCACCCCTTCCCCATCACCCATCCCCCTTCCCCGCCGTCCCTTCCCCATCCCCAACCCCTTCCCCCATTCCCCATCCCCAACCCCCATTCCCCATCCCCATCTCCAACCCCATCCCCCTTCCCCGTCCCCCCACCCCCTTCCCCACCCCCCCTTACCCATCCCCAACCCCATCCCCCTTCCCCATCCCCAACCCCCTTCCCCTTCCCCAACCCCCTTCCCCTTCCCCTTCCCCAACCCCCTTCCCCATCCCCAACCCCCTTCCCCATCCCCAACCCCCTTCCCCATCCCCAACCCCCTTCCCCATCCCCAACCCCCTTCCCCATCCCCAACCCCCTTCCCCAACCCCCTTCCCCATCCCCAACCCCCTTCCCCATCCCCAACCCCCTTCCCCATCCCCAACCCCCTTCCCCATCCCCAACCCCCTTCCCCATCTCCAACCCCCTTCCCCACCCCCAACCCCATCCCCCTTCCCCATCCCCAACCCCATCCCCCATCCCCAACCCCATCCCCCATCCCCAACCCCATTCCCCATCCCCAACCCCATTCCCCATCCTTCCCCAACTCCCTTCCCCATCCTTCCCCAACCCCCTTCCCCATCCTTCCCCAACCCCATCACCATCCCTTCCCCATTCTCCATCACCATCCCTTCCCCATTCTCCATCCTGCGCCTCCACCACCCTCACCTCCATCCGTGCCCCCCGCCTTCACCCCTCACTCCCTTCCTTCCTCACTCACCTTTCCTACTCTCTCCACTCTCCCCACTCCTTACACACCCCTAGCTACCACTGCATCCCCCCCCCCAGGTGCTGTGTGAGGATGGTCATATTGGGCATTCAATGGCAAAACAGTGGCATCAGGATGTTTGGAGGGAGGGAGGTCAATTGATGAAATTTCTAGCATTAATCCCAACTAGAGTTAAATGTTGTGAAAACTGAAGTCATTGTTTGCAGCCCCTGGTCCAAACTCTATTTCCTAGTGACCGACTCCATCCCTCTCATAGAGAGTTATACAGCACAGAAACAGGCCCCCCTTCGTGTCCATGCCGGCCATCTAGCGCCTATGCTAATGCCATTTTTCAGCACTTGGCCCGTAGCCCTGTATGCTATGGCGTTTCAAGTGCTCACCTAAGTACTTCTTAAATGTTGAGAGGGTTCCTGCCTCTCCCACCCCTTCAGACAGTGTGTTCCAGATTCCAACTGCCCTCTAGGCGAAACATTTTTTCCTCAGATCCCCTCTAAACGTCCTGCCCCTTAGCTTAAATCTATGCCCTCTGGTTATTGATACCTCCGCTAAGGGAAAAGGTTTCTTCCTATCAATGCCCCTCATAATTTTGTATACCTCTATCAGGTCCCCCCCTCAGCCTTCTCTGCTCCAAGGAAAACAACCCTAGCTTATCCAGTCTCTCTTCATAGCTGAAACGCTCCAGCCCAGGCAACATCTTGGTGAATCTCCTCTGCACCCTCTCCAGTGCAATCACATCCTTCCTATAATGTGGCAACCAGAACTGCACACACTACTCCAGCTATGGCCTAACTAGCGTTTTATACAGCTCCAACATAACCTCCTGCTCTTATATTCTATGCTTCAGCTAATAAAGGCAGGTATCCCATATGCCTTCTTAACCACCTTATCTACCTGAGCTGCTGCCTTCAGGGATCTATGGACATGTATATCAAGGTCCCTCTAATCCTCTGTATTTCCTGGGGTCCTACCATTCATTGTGTATTCCCTTGCAGTGTTAGTCCTCCCAAAATGCATCACCCCACACTTCTCAGAATTAAATTCCATTTGCCAATGCTCTGCCCATCTTACCAGCCCATCTATATCGTCCTGTAATCTAAGGCTTTCCTCCTCACTATTTACGACTCCACCAACTTTAGTGTCATCTGCGAATTTACTGACTGTACCTCCGAGATTCAGGTCTAAATCATCAATGTACACAAAAAACAGCAAAGGTCCCAGCAACAATCCCTGCCGTACACCGCTCGTTACAGGCTTCCAATCGCAAAAACAACCTTCGACCATCACCCTCTGCCTCCTGCCACTAGGCCAATTTTGGATCCAATTTGCCAAATTGCCCTGGATCCCATGGGCTTTTACCTTCTTTCTCCCATGCGGGACCTTGTCAAAAACCTTGCTGAAGTCCATGTAGACTACATCAACTGCAGTACCCTCATCTACACAACTAGTCACCTCCTCGAAAAATTCAATCAAATTTGTTAGACATGATCTCCCTCTGACAACGCTGTATCCCTGATTAATGCCTGCCTCTCCAAGTGGAGATTAGTCCTGTCCCTCAATGTTTTCCAATAGTTTCCCTACCACTGATGTTAGACTCACTGGCCTGTAATTACCTGGTTTATCCCTACTACCCTTCTTGAATAATAGTACCACTTTTGCTGTCCCCCAGTCCTCTGGCACCTCTCCTGTGGCCAGAGAGGTTTTGAAAATTAGTGTTAGAGCCCCTGCTATCTCCCACCTTGGCTCACATAGCAGCCTCGGATACATCTCATCTGGGCCTGGGGTTTTATCCACTTTTAAACCCACTAAAACTGCAAATACATCCTTCCTTTCAATGCTAATTTGTTCAAGTATATCACAGCCACCCCTCCCTGATTTCTACACCTACATTGCCCTTCTCCATAGTGAGCACAGATGAAAAGCAATAATTTAAAAACCTCATGTAGGTCCTCCGGTTCTATGCACAGATTGCCACTTTGGTCCCTAATGGGCCCTACTCTTTCCCTGGCTATCTTCATGCCCTTAATATATTTATAAAATGCCTTGGGATTTTCCTTCATCTTGCCCACCAGTGTTTCTTCATGTCCCCCCCTTCACTCTCCTAATTACTTTTTTAAGTACCCCATATACCCCATATACTTTCTCCAGAGGAACCTTCACCCTCACCTTTTTCCAACACAGAAAAACGGTTCTTGAGTGAGATGCATTCTGGGGCTTTCCTGACTTCCATGCCTGCCTCCCTTCTCCTGACTGGTGGTCACCCATTCCCTCTCTGACTGCACTTCCTTAAGCTGCGGAGTGACCACATCTAAAAACGTGCTATCCACGTAACCCTCAGCCCCGCGGATGTACTGCTGTGTCTCGGGCTGATGCTGAAGCTCCGAAACCCGTTGCTCAAGCTGGTCAAGCCGGTGGCTCTTCCTGCACATGTGGTCATCCAGACTGCGAGGAGTGTCTAAGAATTCCCACATGCTGCAGGCTGTACGACACACGAGACTGAGCTCCCTTGACATACTTTTTTTGATCGTTTTGAATTAAAAGATTATTTCCTTAAATTTAAGCCAAGGAGAAAACTATTTAATTTTCCTTAAAACAAATGCTGAGACTCTTACCTTCTGTAATGTTGCTTTAAAGTGGAAAAAAAAACAACTTACCCACTACCTACCAATCAACTCTCTCCCTTGTCCTGACGTCAATCCTTTCAAATTCCAGCACCACTGAGTGTCTGGGTGAGAACCAGCTCCATCACAGGTAAACTCCGCTCTTTATACAGCAGCTCCGCTCTGTCAAAGGTAAACTCCGCTCTTTATACAGCTGCTTCGCTCTCAATCTTTTTTGTTGTTTTACCTTTATTATTTACTCATTTTTCCCCTATCCTTTAGTTACTAATTTAATAATAATCAACAAGTGATAGTTACTCAGCTGCTATTTTAAATCTAAAACAAAGCGAAAAGCTGAAATACTCACCAGCCAATCACCTGCCTGCTCTCCTGTGATGTCACTCTCTGTTTTTTCAGTGTCGGTTTGAATCGCTGATAGTGGGGCCTCTGTCCCTCTCCCCCGCTCTTTATTCACTCTCCCCCCCCGCTCTTTATCCACTCTCCCCCCCGCTCGTTATCCACTCTCCCCCCCGCTCGTTATCCACTCTCCCCCCCGCTCGTTATCCACTCTCCCCCCCGCTCGTTATCCACTCTCCCCCCCGCTCGTTATCCACTCTCCCTCCCGCTCGTTATCCACTCTCCCTCCCGCTCGTTATCCACTCTCCCCCCGCTCGTTATCCACTCTCTCTCCCTGTGCTGTTTTCACCCAGGGCTGCTCTCGCTCCTGCCGCTGATAGTGGGGCCTCTGTCTCTGTTCCTTGCTCTTTATTCACTCTCTCCCTGTGCTGTTTTCACGAGGGCCGTGGCAACAGTCTGAGATTAAGCCAGTCTGTTCACAGCTTTGTTTTCACATTTGACCCCAAGATGAGCTTCCAACCTCATATTCTTGCCAGCACTAAAAGTGCCCATTTCTGCCTCAGTAACATTGCCTGACTTTGCCCCTGCTCATCTGCTGAAACCCCCATTCATCCCTTTGTTACCTCTAAACTTGTCTATTCCAACACACTCCTGGCTGTTCTCCCATATTCTACCCTCTGTAAACTTGAGGTCATCCAAAATTCTGCTGCCCATGTCTGAACTTGCAGCAAGTCCTGTCCCCCTTTTACCCCTGTGCTTGCTGACCTACAATGGCTCACGGTCAAACAATGTCTTGACTTTAAGTTCCTCATCCTTGCTTTCAAATTCCTCCATGACCTTGCCGATCCCTCTCTGTAATCCCCTCCAGCCCTCCGAGATACCTACGCTTCTTTAATACTGTCCTCTTGTGCATTCCCATTATAATCACTGCACCAATGGTGGCCGGACTGACACCTCTGCTTCTCTATCTCACTTTCCTCCTTTAAGACACTCATTGAAACATATCTCCTTGACCAAGCTTTTGGTCATCTGATCTAATAGCTCCTTATGTGACTCTGTGCCATACTTTGTTTTATCATACTCCTGTGAAGCACCTTGTGACGTTTTATGTTAAGATGCTACGTTAATGTAAGTTGTTGTCGTTAACATAGAGTTTGCAAATCAAAACATTGGTAGTTAAAGTTAGGCTAACCCTAACCCTAAATAAGGCCCTAAGTGTGGTTCCACAAAGAGTAATTGATGCCAGGTCAATTGTTAAAACTAAAAGATTGATAAATTTTTGTTAACCAAAGATATTAGCGATATGATGTGAAGTTAGGCGTTGAGTATATGGAGATAGTTGCAGATCAGCCATGATCTTGTTGAATGGTGGGGCAGGCTACATGGCCTCCTGTTCATATATTACGTATGGCAAAGCAGCCGGAGCTGGTGCAATGTTTAAATGTGTATTTCTTTTAAATATGAATCTTCTCTGACTTTGAAGGCAGTTCTATGCGTTACAAAGAATATTTCTTTTTACAATTACTCAGAACTGTGAAAGATGGGGAAAGCTCAGAAGAAAAAGATCACTTCTGATAACGTACGGAAGACAAAGTCCACACGAGACATTAAGACAAATCCGTTTGAGGTGAAAATAAACAAGCAAAAGTTCAACATTCTTGGCCGGAAGACAAAGCATGACCGTGGGTTACCTGGCATATCTCGATCGAAATCTATTAAAAGGGTAAGAGATTATATTACCTGTTATATATGTTACATAATCTGTTGTTAGTCATAATGACAGAAGGAGGCCATTTGGCCCATCCTGTTTGTGACAATCTTTTGAAAGAACTATCCAATTAGTCCCACTCCCCATCTCTTTCCCCATAGCACTGCAAATGTTTCCTTTTCAAGTACATATCCAATTCTATTCTGAAAGTTATTGTTGAATCTGCTTCCACCACAGTTTCTGGCAGCGCATTCCAGATCATCATAACTTGCTGAGTTTAAAACAAAATTATCTCATATCCTCTGGTTACTGATCCTGCTGCCAGTGGAAATGACGCAGATAGGTTCTGATATATTCTCTCTCACAATGTTTAACCCCTCTATTAAAAAATCTCCCCTTAACTTTCTCCCTTCTAATCAGAACAACCCCACAGTTTATTTTCCATATATAACTAGCTATGATTTATGAAAGGGAAATCATTGGATTTATGAAAGGGAAATCATGTTTGACAAACCTACTGGAGTTTTTTGAAGACGTAACTAGCAGAATAGATAAGAGAGAAACAGTGGACATGGTGTATTTGGATTTTCAGAAAGCTTTTGATAAAGTTCCACATAAGGGGTTAGTGTGTAAAATGAAAGCACATGGGATTGGGGGTAATATATTGGCGTGGATTGAGAATTGGTTAGCAGACAGGAAACAGAGAGGAGGAATAAACAGGTCCTTTTCAGAGTGGCAGGCGGTGGCGAGCAGGGTACCACAGGGATCAGTGCTTGGGCCCCAGCTATTCATAATATAAATCAATGATTTGGCTGAGGGAACTAAATGTAATATTTCCAAGTTTGCTGACAATACGAAACTTGTTGGGAATGTGAGTGGTGAGGAGGATATTAAGAGGCATCAAGGTGATTTAAACAGGTTGAGTTCACGCGCAAGTGCAGTATAACATGGATAAGTGTGAAGTCATCCACTTTGGTAGGAAAAACAGAATGGCAGAGTATTGTTTACATGGTGATACATTGGGAAATGTTGATGTACAAAGGGACCTAGGTGTCCTTGTACACCAATCACTGAAAGCAAGTATGCAGGAGCAGCAAGCAGTTAAGAAGGAAAATGGTATGTTGGTCTTCATTGTGAGACGACTTGAGATTTTTTTTAT
Organism: Cetorhinus maximus; assembly: GCF_964194155.1. Taxonomy (NCBI): domain Eukaryota; kingdom Metazoa; phylum Chordata; class Chondrichthyes; order Lamniformes; family Cetorhinidae; genus Cetorhinus; species Cetorhinus maximus. Next base: position 11,196,813 of record NC_135880.1, read on the forward strand.
TCGTTCACGGGATGTGGACTTCGCTGGCTGGGCCAGCATTTATTGCCCATCCCTAATTGCCCTTGAGAAGGTGGTGGTGAGCTGCCGCCTTAAACTGCTGCAGTCCATGTGGTGTAGGTACATCCACAAGTGCTGTTAGGAAGGGAGTTCCAGGATTTTGACCCAGCGACAGTGAAGGAACGGCGATATATTTCCAAGTCAGGATGGTGAGTGACTGTGAGGGGAACTTCCAGGTGGTGGTATTCCCATGTTTCTGCTGCCCTTGTCCTTCTAGATGGTAGTGGTCATGGGTTTAGAAGTTGCTGTCTAAAAAGCCTTGGTGAATTTCTGCAGTGCATCTTGTAGATGGTACACACTGCTGCTACTATGCACTACGGTGGAGGGAGTGAATGTTTGTGGATGTAGTGTCAATCAAGCAGGCTGCTTTGTCCTGGTTGGTGTCAAGCTTCTTGAATATTGTGGGAGCTGCACTCAGCCAGGCAAGTGGGCAGTATTTCATCACACTCCTGACTTGTAGATGGTGGGCGGACTTTGGTGAGTCTGAGGTGAGTTATTCTTCACACGATTCCTAGCCTCTGACCTGCTCTTGTATTTATATGGCTAGTCCAGTTCAGTTTCTGGTCATGGTAACTTCCAGGATGTTGATAGTGGTGGTTTCAATGATAGTAATGCCATTGAACATCAAGGGGCGATGGTTAGATTCTCTCTTGTTGGAGACGGTCATTGCCTGACATTTGTGTAGCATGAATGTTACTTGTCGCTTGTCAGCCCAAGCCTGGATATTGTCCAGGTCTTTCTGCATTTAGATGTGGACTGCATCAGTATCTGAGGAATCGTGAACGGTACTGAACATTGTGCAATCATCAGTGAACATCCCCACATCTGACCCTATGATGGTTGGGCCGAGGACACTACCCTGAGGAACACCTGCGGTGACATCCTGGAGCTGAAATGACTGACCTCCCGCAACCACAACCATCTTCCTTTGTGTTAGGTATGACTCCAACCAGTGGAGAGTTTTCCCCCTGATTCCCATGGACTCCAGTTTTGCTAGGGCATCTTGATGCCATACTCAGTGAAACTCGGCCTTGAGGTCAAGGGCAGTCACTCTCACATCACCTCGGGAGTTCAGCTCTTTTGTCCATGTTTGAACCAAGGCTGTAATGAGGTCAGGAGCTGAGTGGCGGAACCCAAACTGGCCATCAGTGAGCAGGTTATTGCTAAGCAAGTGCTGCTTGATAGCACTGTTGATGATCCCTTCCATTACTTTACTGATGATCGAGAGTAAACTGACTGAGCCTTCTCCAGTGAGTTGTTTAATTTTCCACCACCATTCACGACTGGATGTGGCAGGACTGCAGAATTTGGACGTGACCCATTGGTCGTGGAATTGCTTAGCTCTGTCTATCACTTGCTGCTTATGCTGTTTGGCACGCCGCATTATAGCTTCACCGGGTTGACGCCTTATTTTTAAATATATCTGGTGCTGCTCCTGGCATGCCCTCCTGTTCTTTTCATTGAACCAGGGTTGATCCCCTGGCTTGATGGTAATGGTAGAGTGGGGGATGTGCCGGGCCATGAGATTACAGATTGTGTTCGAGTACAATTCTGCTGCTGCTGATGACCCACAATGCCTCATGGGTGCCCAGTCTTGAGTTGCTAGACCTGTTCGAAATCTACCCCATTTAGCACGGTGGTAGTGTCACACTACAAGATAGAGGGTATCCTCAATGTGAAGGCGGTTCTTCATCTCCACAACAACTGTGCGGTGGTCACCCCTACCAATACTGGCATGGACAGATGCATCTGCTGCAGGCAGGTTGGTGAGGATGAGGTCAGGCATGTTTTTCCCGCTTGTTGGTTCCCTCACCACCTGCCGCAGACCCAGTCTAGCAGCTGTGCCATTTAGGACTCAGCCAGCTCAGTCAGTAGTGGTGCTGCTGAGCCACTCTTGGTGATGGACATTGAAGTCCCCCACCCAGAGTACATTCTGTGCCCCAGCCACCTTCGGTGCTTTCTCCAAGTGGCGTTCAACATGGAGGAGCACTGATTCATCAACTGAGGGAAGTACATGGTAATCAGCAGGAGGTTTCCTTGCCCATGTTTGACCTAATGCCATGAGATTTCATGGGGTCCAGAGACGATGTTGAGGACTCCCAGGGCAACTCCTTCCCGACTGTATACCGCTGTCTTGCTACCTTTGCTGGACCTGTCCTGCTGGTGGGACAGGACATACCCAGGGATGGTGATGGTGGTGTCTGGGACATTATCTGTAAGATATGATTCCATGAGGATGACTATGTCAGGCTGTAGCTTGACTAGCCTGTGAGACAGCTCTCCCAATTTTAGCCCCATAGCTGTTAGTGAGGAGGACTTTGCAGGGTCGACAGGGCTGAGTTTGCCATTGTCAGTTCCAGTGCCTAGGTCGATGTTGGGTGGTCTGTCTGGTTTCATTCCTTTTTTTGAGACTTTGTAGCAGTTAAACCACAAGATGTAGGAGCAGAAGTAGGCCATTTGGCCCATCGAGGCTGCTCCACCATTCAATGAGATCATGGCTAATCTAATAATTCTCAATTCCACTTTCCTGCCGTTCCCCCATAACGTTTGATTCCCTTACTGATTAAAAATCTGTCTATCTCAGCCTTGAATGTACTTAACAACCCAGCCTCGACAGCCGTGTGCGGTAAAGAATTCCACAGATTCACTACCCTCTGAGAGAAGAAATTCCTCCTCATCTGTTTTAAGTGGGCGCCCCCTTACTCTGAGATTATGCCCTCTGGTCCTAGACACTCTCACAAAAAGAAATAACCTCTCAGCATCTACCCTGTCAAGCCCCCTAAGAATCTTATATGTTTCAATAAGGTCGCCTCTCATTCTTCTAAACTCCAATGAGTACAAGCCCAACCAACTCAACCTCTATTCTTAAAAAAATCCCTCCATTTTTGGGATCAATCTAGTGAGCCTTCTCTGGACTGCCTCCAATGCCAGTATATCTTTCCTTAGATAAGGGGACCAAAATTGTTCACAGTATTCTAGGTGTGGTCTAACTGGTGCCTTGTATAGTTTTAGCCTGACTTCCCTATTTTTATATTCATTTGCTTTGAAATAAAAGCCAACATTCCATTTGCCTTCCCTATTACCTGTTGAACTTGTATGTTAGCTTTTTGTGATTCATGCACAAGGACTCCCAAATCCCTCTGTGCTGCAGCTTTCTGCAGTCTTTCATCATTTAAATAATATTCAACTCCTCTATTCTTCCTGCCAAAGTGCATAAGCTCACATTTTCCCACATTATATTTCATCTGCCAAGTTTTTGCCCATTCACTTAACCTGTCTATATCCCTCTGTAGACTCCTTGTGTCATCCTCACCACTTGCCTTCCCATCTATTTTTGTGTCCTCCTCAAACTTGGCGATAGTACATTCACTTCCCTTATCTAAGTCATTAATATATATTATTATTAAATAATTGTGGCCCCAGCACTGATCCCTGTGGTACTCCACTAGTTACAGGTTGCCATCCCGAAAATGCCCCCCTTATCCCAACTCTCTATCTTCTATTAGTTAACCAATCCTCTATCCATGCTCATATACTACCCCCAACACCATGGGCTCTTACCTTATTAAGTAGCCTTATGTGCGGTACCTTATCGAACATCTTTTGGAAATCCAAATATATTACGTGTGATGGTTCCCTTTTATCTATCCTGCTTGTTACCTCCTCAAAGAATTCTAATATATTTTGTTAGGCATGATTTCCCTTTTGTGGAGCCATGCTGACTCTGCTTGATTAGATTATGTATTTCTAAATGCTCTGCAATTACATCCTTTATAATAGACTCCAAATTTTCCCAATGACAGATGTTAAGCTAACTGGCCGATAGTTACCTGGTTTTTGTCTCCCTCCCTTTTTGAATAAGGGTGTTACCATTGACTGTAATCCAATCTTCTGGGACTTTTCCAGAATCTAAGGATTCTTGGAAGATTACCACCAGTGTATCCACTATCTCTGTAGCTACTTCCTTTAATATCCTAGGATGCAACCCATCAGGCCCAGGGGACCTATCAGCCTTTAGCCCCATTAGTTTCCCTAGTACTTTTTCTCTAGTGATAGTTATTGTATTTATTTCCTCCCCGCCTTTTGCCCCTTGATTATTTAGTATTTTCGGCATGCTATTACTATCTTCTACTGTGGAGACTGAAGCAAAGTATTTATTCAACTCCCCTGCCATTTCCTGGTTCCCCATTATTATTCCCCCAGCCTCAGTCTCTAAGGGGCCTATGTTCACTTTGGCCTCTCTCTTCCTTTTTATATATTTAAAGAAGCTCTTACTGTCCGTTTTTATATTACTGTCTAGTTTACCCTCAAAGTTTACTTTCTCCCTCTTTATTATTTTTTTGGTCATCTTTTGTCGATTTTTAAAACTTTCCCCATCTTCTGGTTTACCACTAATCTTTGCCACATTGTATGTTTATTCTTTCAATTTGATAATGTCCTTAACGTCCTTAGTTAACCATGGTTGGTTTATCCCCTTCCTTACTGGGATATATCTTTGTTGTGAGTCATGAACTATTTTCTTAAATGTCTGCCATTGTTCATCAACCACCTTTTCTGCTAAACTCCTTTCCCAGTCCACTCCAGCCAACTCTGCCCTCATTCCATTGTAATTACCCTTATTTAAGTTTAACACAGTTGTTTCCAACCCAAGTTTCTCACTCTAAAACTGGATGCTAAATTCTACCATATTATGGTCACTGTTTCCTAGGGGACCCTTTACTCTGAGATCATTTATTAAACCTGCCTCATTACACATTACCAGATCGAAAATAGCCTGATCCCTGCCTGTCTTTCTCTCCACAGATGCTGTTAGACCTGCTGAGTTTTTCCAGTATTTCCTGTTTTTGTTAGCCTGATCCTTGGTTGGATTCACAACATATTGTTCTAAGAAACTGTCTCAATTACACTCTATGAATTCTTGCTCGTGTCTACCTCTGCCAATTTGATTTTCTCAATCTATATGAAGATTCAAGTCACCCATGATTAATGTACTGCCTTTTTTACACGTCCTCATTATCTCCTGATTTATTCTCTGTCCTACCGTATAGCTACTGTTAGGGGGCCTATAGACTACTCCCACCAGTGTTGTCTTCCCCTTGTTATTTCTTACCTCCGCCCATATGGATTTTACATCTTCCGATCCAAGATCCTTTCTTGCTATCGTACTTATTCCATCTTGTTCTAACAAAGCTACCCCACCACCCTTTCCTTCCTGCCTGTCTTTTCGAAAAGTCACATACTCCTTAATATTTATTTTCAGCTTTGATATCCTTGTAACCATCTCCGTAACGGCTGTTTGATACAACTGAGTGGCTTGCTAGGAGCAAGGATGTCTTACTGCAGCTATACAGGGCCTTGGTGAGACCAGATCTGGAGTATTGTTTGCAGTTCTGGCCTCCTTGCCTAAGAAAGGATATACTTGCCATAGAGGGAGTGCAGTGAAGGTTCACCAGACTGATTCTTGGGATGGCAGGATTGTTGGTTGAGGAGAGATTGGGTTGACTGGGCCTGTATTCACTGGAGTTTAGAAGAATAAGAGGGGATCTCATTGAAACGTATAAAATTCTGACAGGGATGGACAGACTGGATGCAGGGATGATGTTTCCTCTGGCTGAGGAGTCTAAAAGAAGGAGTCACAGACTCGGGATACAGGGTAGACCGTTTAGGACTGAGATGAGAAGCAGCTTCTTCGCTTAAAGGGAACAATTGAGACTGGAGCCTTATTCCTGCAGAATAGTAATTAGCTCTTGGAGGTTTTTAAAATTAAATTTTTTCCCCTACTGTTCCTCCCTTTCTCTCTCAATACAATCTTTCCCTTTTGATAATGGGGGATTCAGCAGTGGTAATGCCATTGAATGTCAAGGGGCAATGGTTAGATTCTCCCTTGTTGGAGATGGTCATTGCCTGACGCTTGTGTGATGTGAATATTACTTGTCACTTATCAGCCCAAGCCCAAATGTTGTCCAGGTTTTGCTGGAGATTCTGCACTTGATTTGACTATAATTCAACCCTTCTTTACATCCTTCCTCTATTTGTTTCTGAAATCTTATTGGGTAAGAAGATACACTCATTCTCTAAGATTTCACCTCGCTGTTATAAGTTCTTATTTCCGGCAATTTGGCACCACAAAAATTGTTTTGTGCTGAAGAATGATGGAAATATCTAACAAATAATGCACACCACAACATGCCCTGATTTAGCAAATTCTGCTTTGTCATTTTATTCTGTCTTTGCATTTTTTTTTAAGTCATGCTAACTCTTTGGGCTAACCAGAAAAACACTCATGGAATCTTAGAAACTTGCAGTGTAGAAGGAGGCCATTTGGTATGTCGTGCCTGTGCCACCTTTTTGACATTGACAGACTGTTTATAAAATTGGGATTATTGAGTCAGCCTGTAAGCAAATAGCCAAATGTTGCACTGTCCATATTACTGGAAAATTTAAGATACTTTTATTATTCACTTGTGTTCCAGCGCACAGAGACTTTGCTGAAGGAATACCAGGATAAGGGGAAGGCCAATACATTTGTTGACAGACGATTTGGTGAATATGATTCTGGGTTAACTGCAGACGAGAAGATGACAAAGAGATTCTCCCTGGAGCGGCAGGTAACACTCTTCTGTTTTAACAAATTAAATAAAACAGCCTGATGAAAATTGTACTAATCTGGGTTGTTTGTTTCCCTCATAGCTGGATACTTTGCACTTTCAGACCTGCTTTTCATTGTTCCATTAAGGGAAGGGCACATTGTCTGATCAGCACAGCGGGTAGCAGGCTTACCTCCGGCTGGTGGGTTCAAGACCCATAGCTGTGATTCGAGTACATGATCACACCAGTGCAGTGCTGAAGGAAGCCTGGATTGTCACAGGTGCCTTTTTTCACATATGAAGCAAAGATTCCCATCTGCCTGTTTGAGTGGGCGCTAGCGATCCCGTGACTCTTTCAAAGAAAATCAGGGAGAATGCCTCATTGTTAACCAAAAGTAGATTTGGTCCCTTCATCGTTTGAATTATATATTTTAATTGATTAGATAATTAAATTATCCCAATGCTAAAACCAATTTTGCAATGTTGTTTGATTAATACGAGTAGATTTTGAATTGTCAGAAGTAGATGCTAATTGGTTGCCTGATTGCCAATGTATGGGATCTTGCCATGCACAAAAGCCTGTCTATCTAACAGTAGGCGCTGTGTTTCAAAATATCCCATTGTGTATAAAGCACTGAAGCATTTCTACAAGGGATGTTAAAACACTAAATGCAAGTCCTTTTCTCACTTCCTCGCTTGTACAATCCCCATCTCATGGAACAAAAATGTTTGAAACCTGCAATAAAAAACAGATGCTGAGAAAAACTGAGGCAGCATCCATGGAGAGAGGAATGTCGGGTTAATGCTACAGGGAGATGACCCTTCATCAGCGCACATAAAATAGGAGGGCGTCTAAATTCTGCTGTCTGACTGATACTTGGAATGCTGCAATTACTGGGGTAACTGGGGGGTTCTGTCTGTCAGTCATTAAGCAGCCTCACCCACTCCCTACAGAACAATTCGAATGCTCTGGGAATCTGACCATTCAGTCATGCCAACTCACCAGCATGCAAGGAGTTTGAATCCTTTGATTATAATGCATGTGCTGTAACTTCCTCTTATGGCTCCTCTTTTCCTGATGCCTCTGCATATATTACTTAGGTTGATGGCCTCCTGCCTTCCCAGCTTTAATTCTAAATAGTAACCTAGCTTTCTCATCATGTACACCTATATATGGACAGTTCTTACATTTGAATGCCTGCCTGACACACTCGGTTTTCTAATGTTGTAGTTTTTGATGGGACATTAATCCAGAATCTTGGAACCCCCACACTAACAGCACTGTGGCTGCACCTTCATGGACAGCAGTGGTTCAAGGAAAAGGCCCAATACCACCTTCTTAAGGACAATTAAGAATGAGCAGCAAATGCTGGTCTTAACAACGACACCCACCTTCTGTAAATTAATATGTTTTTAAAATGGCAGGAGAAGAGGATAAACCAGATGACTAAACACAAAAAAGAAAACTCCCTTGATAAGTAACTGAGCTATACAGAAGGTCCCATAACTTATAACTTACTGTGTCACACTAGCCTATCTGAGCCAGCATGGCAAGAGGAAGCATTGCAATTGGCCACTGTAATCCTGGCCTTGCGGAGAGGCAAAGCAGCAGCTCCCCAATCACTAATCCAGTGCCTCATTTGCACTCTTCATGGCTTTGTATTTGCATTGCTACATTTAATGACTTGCAGATCTGTACTCCTAGATCCCTTTGCACCTCTAACCTACTTAGACTCTTACCGAAAAGCAGAATACTGCAGATGTTAGAAATCTGAAATAAAAACAGGAAGTGCTGGGAATACTCAGCAGGTCAGGCAGCATCTGTGGAGAGAGAAACAGAGTTAATGTTTCAAGTCAATGACCTTTCATCAGAACTTAGACTCTTTTTCCAAGAGGTAGACAACCTCCTTATTCCTCCAGCCAAAATACACTGGCTGACTTATCTTTATTGAAATTACTTTGCTGATTGGTGTGTAACTCTTACTGGATTCGCCTAATTATTTTGGTCTTGTTGTTTCAGCGCCTGCACACAAAGAAGGACATATACAACCTGAATGAGGATGAGGAACTCACCCATTATGGGCAATCCCTGGCAGACATCGAGAAGTTCAATGACATGCCAGACATTGACAATGAAATGGAGGATAAGGGCCTTCTGTCTGGTGAGCATGAGGAGCACTGTGTGGTTTGAATACTCCTGTTAGTTTTACAAAGGCTCTAACATGTGCAGGGCTTGTGTAAGATTTCACTATCAATCCCCTCCTTTAATGTGAAACAGCATGCAGTGTTCTCAGTTGGATATTAATAAAGCACGAGGGCTTCTGTGGAGAAACTGACCTTTAGCCATTCAGTAGTACAATTATAGATTTTTGTATCTACAAACCAGGGTCATATCCAAAGGCAACACTTCAAAGAGAGACTTTTAATGGGAGCTTACTTGACGATGGTGGGAAGATGGTTGAGATTATTAACAGCGTTTTCCACCTCTCTCCGAGGAAGGTTGGAGCGTGTTTCTTAGAGTGGGGTTTGACAGGTGTGTGAAGGGGACAGGAATCTATGATAGATGGTTGTGATGGGACAAATTTGTCTTGATGAATTAAAGAAAGAAAAACTTGCATCCTTCATGACCATAGTGCCTTAATTAGTCAATTAAGCACTTTTAAAGTGTAGCCAACGACTATATGTAGGAAATGCGGCAGCCAATTTTCACACAGTAAGGCCAACAAACAGCAATAAGATAAAGGCTAGATAACCTATTTTGGGCAATGTTGATTGAGGGGTAAATATTATCCCGAACACTGGAGAGAACTCCCCTGCCCTTGTTCAGAATGAAATGTCTTTGCATTTTTTAAACTAAGTCTGAGCTCTCAGGTGAACTTATCAACTTATCCGATAGACAGCATCTCCTGACAATGCAGTGCTCCCTCATTACTGCTATGGAATGTCAGAAATGATTTTACGCTCTGTGGTGGAACTTGAACCCACAGCCTTCTGACTCAGAGGCGAGAGTGCTACCACTGAACTGTGGCTGACAGCTAATACTGGCATAACAGCTAAACATTTGCTTTTGAAATAAGTTGTGAATACATGGCTGGCTGTATCATTCTTTATGCTCCTTAAGTAACTGGTTCCCTCAATGCTGGCAGCTGAGTTCACTGCTGCTGCACACTTCGGAGGTGGCGGGCTGTTGCAGAAGAAGATTTCGTCTAAGCAAAAGGGCGAGGAGGAGGAAGCAAAACCCAAATCCCGGAGAGAGTTCATTGAAGAGCTTATTGCTAAATCCAAGAAGGAGAAGGTATGCTTTGCAAACTGCTTCAGGAAACTTACAGTGTGGTGGTGGTGGGTGTTGGTTTTTACCATTGGTTGGGGAGGGGAAGCTGAGGCGCCCCAGGCATAGGTGTCACAGCACCTATCTCCTAACCGTGTCGTCTGTGGTTGCGGTTTGGGGTTTGTCTAATTAAGTGAAGTTTGATGTCAGACCACATATTACAATTTTCATCTCTCTAGTGCATGCAAAGAGATATCTTGGGGCAATGGAGAGCAAATGGATGCCAGTTCAGCAGGAAGGTGGAGCAAGACAGTCAAAGGAAGCTGTAGAACATGGTCAAAGTGGGTCTTAAGGTGGTTTTTGAAAGCTGGTAGGTTCATATGGTGAGAGGAAGGTGGCTGAAGGAGCTGAGAGTGGAGCAGCGATCAAGGGTTTTGAGGCGTGTTAGCTAGTACCTGAGGCTGGAGGAGTCCACAGAGTAAGGAAAGGTGAAAGGGATTTCAGCAACTTGCATTTGTATAGCACCTTCAACATAGTAAAACATCCCAAAGTGCTTCACAGGAGCAATATGACAAAAAAACACCAAGCCACATAGAGACATTAAGTTAGATGACCTTAGTCAAAGAGATATTTTAAGAAGCGTCTTAAAGGAGGAGAGGCAGAGCAGTTTTGGAAGGGTTTGGGGCCCAGATAGCTGAAGACATTGCCACCAATGGTGGAGCGATGGAAATTGGTGGCAAACAAGAGGCCAAATTTGGAGGAGTGCAGATATTTTGGAGGGTTCTAGGTTTGGAGGAGGCTATAGAGCTAGGGAGTGGTGAGACTATGAGGGATTTGAACACTAGGAGAAATTTAAATTCAAGGTAAACTTGGAGCCAATGTAGGTCATTGAGCACAAAAGCAATGAGTGGACAGGACTTTGTGAACTCGATGCAGCTGCTGGGCTATGAATGGGCTGAAGTTTACGGAGGATGAGAATCTTTTAAGTTTCTGGCATATGGGAAGCCAGTGAAGGCTGGTGAGGATGTGGGCAGTCATGAAGGTCATGAAGTGCGGAGGTCACAAAGAGAGGGCTACAAGTGGTTCAGAGCAGGGGGTGATAAGAATGGGTTTCAGAAGTGTAACCGGTAATGGGTGGGAGGTGTCACAGGGAAGCAGCAGTGCAGGTAGAAGGTAAAAGATGTTGCATTGTTGGGGTGGGGATTTTGCAGAGCTCCAAGATTCCACAGCTCTGGACAAATGTCTGAAGGTAACAATTGAGGTGGGAGAAGGTTTTAAGTCTATATCGTGTAGATATTTACAAGAACCGAAGAGGCTACCTTCACCTTTTTCCATTGTGAAGCTGGAGATGTCTTGATTCATTCTGGATGTCAGGATCTGAAAAGCAGATCCTGTCCTTATGTGCGACACATCTTTCTCACATACAATGTTGAGAGCAAAGATATGGCATTGCAGTGAATAATGTGTGACAGTGCAGGCCCAAATGCAATTGATGTGTGATTTAACTGTGGAAAATAAGTTAAATCTCCCTCCTGTCTACATGTCGCCACATTGTGCGCAACCTATAATTAATTGAACTGAGTGATTTTGTATGGTGTTTATTTTTCACTGGTGGGCAGTGTTTTGCCAACAGGAGCTTATCCCCTCAAACGTTGCTCAATCCATCAAGTTACAATTTTTGAAAAATATTTAACTGATGTGTATTTAATCTCCTTTGTATATCTAACAACAATTTAGCGTATTCCAGTCATTTTTATATAGAAACCCAATTCCCACTTATTTCCCTCTTGTGCTCAATCAGTTCAATTTGTCGCAGTAATAGATGTGAATTAACTTGCATTCCTGGTAGCACCCATTCCATGTTGTTCAATTCCAAAACTGATTATATGACTGTTTTAAGCAGGTGATCTTTAATTGCAAATTGCTGCAAAATCGGGCTGAGGCTGGAGAAATTTAATTACAAATGCAGCCAGTCACTTTGTGTAAGACACTGCATTTGACTTTTCCAGTGTTCATTTCTTCAATGCAGTCTGAATTTTCACTGTGTTCCACAATTGGTTTGGCTGTTTCATTTCATATGGAGTTAGGTTGCACATCAGCCATGATCTCATTGAATGGTGGAACAGGCTCGAGGGGCTAAATGGCTTCCTCCTGTTCGTGATTACCTATTTTTGGTAATGATGGAATGTTCTAATCTGAACAGCACGAGCGGCAGATTCAGCGAGACAAGGCACAGGAGCTGACCGAGAAGCTGGACAAAGATTGGAAAGAAGTCCATTCCCTGCTGGCTCACAAAACCCCCAAAGTTGAGCACAAGGAAGAGAAACCCAAGGTAAGTGATTTCAGGAACATTTGGCTGCTTCATATGACCTCAGCCATTGAATAAGCTGCCTATTTTGAGCTGAGGTAATTTAAAAAAGAAATCATCTGAATTTTTACTGTCCCTTACAATGTTTTTCTTCTGTATTTATTCATTCATGGGATGTGGGCTTTGCTGGCTTGGCCAGCATTTATTGCCCATCCCTAGTTACCCTTGAGGAGGTGGTGGTGAGTTGCCTTCTTGACCACTGTAGTCCAAATGGTGTAGGTACACCCACTGTGCTGTTAGGGAGGGAGTTCCAGGGTTTTGACCCAGCAACTGAAGGAATGGCGAATAATTTCCAAGTCAGAATGGTGAGTGGCTTGGAGGCGAACTTCCAGGTGGTGGTGTTTTCATCTATCTGCTGCAATTGTCCTTCTAGATGGTAGCGGTCAAGGGTTTGAAGGTGCTGTCTGAGGAGCCTTGGTGATTTCCTGCAGTGCATCTTGTAGATGGTACATACTGCTGCCACTGTGCGTCAGTGGTGGAGGGAGTGAATGTTTGTGGATGGGATGCCAGTCAAGTGGTCTGCTTTGTCCTGGATGATGTGGAGCTTCTTGAGTGTTGTTGGAGCTGCACTCATCCAGACAAGCAGAGAGTATTCTATCACACCCCTGACTTGTGCCTTGTAGATGGTGGACAGGCTTTGGGGAGTCAGGAGGTGAGCTATTGGTGCAGGGTTCCCAGCCTCTGACCTCTTATATATATGACTGGTACAGTTTTGTTTCTGGTCAATGGTAACCCCCCAGGATGTTGATGGTGGGGGATTCAGCAATGGTAATGCCATTGAATGCCCAGGGGTGATGGTTGGATTCTCTTGTTGGAGATGGTCATTGCCTGGTACTCGTGGGGCACGAATGTTACTTGCCACTTGTCAGTCCAGCCCTGGATATCGTTATTCATCAGTTGCTTGTAATGCCTGGTTGCTGGCACTGAATGGTGCTGTTGTGCACTGTAAATTATTATAGGAACAGTTAAATAAAATGTAGAGATTGTCCCACTGTCTGGACCTCAATGTTTCTCTTGTATGCTTCCGACCTTTCTTCTTAAGTGTTTTGCTAAGCCTTATTGTAAGAGATTCTGTTTTACGCATTGTGATCATTCATGTCACCTGCACTTTTTTTTTTAACCTTAAACTGAAAACCAGTGACACTTAACAAACAAACAGAATCTTTGAAATTTCCAGCACAGAAGGAAGCCCATTTGGTCCATTGTGCCTATGTTGGCTCTTTGGAAGAGCATATTGAAGAAACAGTTTCCCATTAACCATTAGAATAATTGCAGGATTTTCAGAAGCATTTATTTATGCTAGCTGGTATCCTATGTCACAACATATTGTAACTCTGTGGACATGCTACTTTATAACATCGAGTGTTATACCAGACCTATAACATGCCATAAGGTGGAGCTACGTTTAGGTGGCCCATGTCAACCTGACCTCGTGTGAAAGACCTCTAAAGGGATCTAATACAGTAATATTTGAATGATCTGTAGCCTTCCGAGTTATGTGGCAAAGTTTTTTTTGTGGTGTTACCCACCTGAAAGTCACTACACATCAGTGTAAAAGTTTCAGTATGAAACAGCCAGCATCTGTTCGCAACAAATAAGCGGAAGATGGAAGTCAGTTTGAGTTTACTTGCTTTTTATAGAGGATTACCAAATGCTTTCAAATTTTCAACTCCAGACCCTTCACCAAAATTGACCTCACCATTCCACGATTCTTTCTTTCTCTTTTTGTGCCTTTAAAAAATATATATATTATTTTGTTACAACTTCTTACCATTTAAAATAGTGATATCTGGAGTGACAGAAGCACTGAAGAATTTTTTTTACAGGTAGATAAAGTTCCTTATTCTATTTTCAGTTAAGTATAACTTCTAGCAAAAACTCCATTAAGGAGAAATCTGCATTCTTATGTGGAAAAAGTAGGGAGAGTTGGATGGCTCTTTCAAAGAGCTGGCATAGACATGAAGGGCTGAATAGCCTTCTAGTCTATATGATTGTATGAAAGTAGAGCATGGCAGCTGCATTATTTTCATTGGTGTCTAATATGCATGACGTCACTTTCTATACCTGTATCATCTCACTGGAAGAGACCCAGGACATACTGAGGATTGTACGTGAGATCTTCCAGAGTTTAATGGCTCAGGTACTCATTGTCTTAACAGCTGAGCCATTGGAATGAGGAGTGTTGGGGGGAAGCTAAGCATATTGGTTAAAGGAACACGCCACCCATTTTACCGTATGTATTTTTGTTCCCTAGAATCAATTCTAGACTCAATAAATATTAAGATACATATCAAAATTTATGAAGTAGAAACTTCAAGTGCAATTTTTTTCCCTCCATTTTCTGATCCTTCCTCCTTCAGGCTGGGGATTATGATATTATTGTACGCGAGCTGTTCTTTGACATGAAGGCACAGCCCTCTGACCGAATGAAGACCAAGGAAGAGCTGGCGAGGGAGGAGCAAGAGCGCCTACAGAAACTTGAGGTACGGAATCTACTCAACTCTTTAGCGGGGATATTCTCACTGCTGTCCTGGCAAATATTTAGCCCTCAACCATCATCGCAAAAGCATTATCTGCCCTTTACCACATTGCTGTTTATGTGACTTTGATGCTGATTTCAGGCAAAGCCAAGTCTTCAGTCAGCTCTTCAGACCTCATCAAAGTGTGATTACTTTAGTGATGGGATTCTTATTCAATGACATGGATTCACATGCAACTGTTAACAATTAGGTACGGTAGTTGGAAAATGCAGACTTCAGGCATTTGCGCTGAGCTTGATTTTTGAAACCTGCATGTGAAAAGTTATCACAACGTGCAGAAAAATATTCTGATGGCCGGATGAGGATATTGATGCAGACATGCTGTGAGTCACACTCCACTAAAACATGCTGTTTCATTGCTGCAGCCTATTGTTTTCTGGCCCACAGCTTAAAGTGGGCACGTCACAATAACATCAATGTGCCCACTATAATCAATTGGGACTGTACAAAATCCACCCCCCCCCCCCCCCCCCGCCGCCCCCACCCCACCCCTGGTCCCCCTCTTGCCGGTCAGCACAAATCACCAGAGAGCAAGAAAATTCATTTTAATGCAGGCTATGTGAGCAGATGTCTCTCAAAATGAAACATGGGAGAGAAACGAGGCTGAAGGGAATGTTGGGAGGTCAGGTACTTGAGGGAGTGAGATGGGACAGATGAGAGTATCAGATAGAGGACTGAAGGGCCTGAGGGCAGATGTTGGAAAGTCCAGGGTAGACTGGATGGTGCCAGCAGCAGGCGAATGCAAAATGACCAACCACTCTTACTTACAGATTGTCCTGTAATTGAGCCTACTTTCCTGTGTCATAGTTCTGGCTGAACCCCCTTCCCCCCTTGCTCTAATGGAGCCCCATGCCAGGGTGTCCCTTAATTTTGCCTGAGAGAGTTGGTCACTCTGGACGAATGTGCTGCACAACTTTGGGTAATGCACCATCAACCACAACAAAGCAGAATAATCCACACCCTGACCCCCGCCCCCCCCCCTCCCCCAACACACACACACACACCTATTGCTAACTAGTTACATATATGTTTCGTCTTATGTCCTCGGTATAGTCCCATGGGCACTGCATTGGTAGAGTCCCACAAGACAAAAAGATCGACCTTCAGCCCCATGGCCATCATCCACATGTGAACCCTTTCAAAGGCGCTTGACACAAGGCATTATTCTTTACATGCACACCTTGACAGGCTTTTCAACTATGGAAGTCTATAACAGCCAAGCCTGACCTTGAACAAAAACAGAAAATGCTGGGAAAACTCAGCAGATCTAGCAACATCTGTGGGGAGGAAAAAACAACTGATGTTTTGAGTCCGTATGAGTCTTCTTCAGAGCTAAAGAGCAGTAAAATGTGATGAAATTTATACTGTTTAAGGGGGGTGGAGCAGGTGAAGCTGGATAGAAGGCCAGTGATAGATGAGGCAAGGAAGAGATTGCCAGAGATGTCATGGACAAAGGGGTGTTAATGATAGTGATACTGGCTAAAGGTGGTGCTGATGTCAAGCGCCGTTTTGAAAAGTGGCATCGTCAGAACAGACGACGGGGGCAAAGGAACTGGGAGAATGGGATGGAGTCCTTACAGGAAGCAGGGTGTGAGGAGCTGTAGTCGAGGTAGCTGTGGGAGTCGGTGGGCTTGTAGTGAATATCGGTGGACAGTCTATCACCAGAAATTGAGACAGAGAGTGCAAGGAAGGAAAGGGAAGTGCCAGAGATGGACCATGTGAAGGTGATGGAGGGATGGAAATTGGAAGCAAAATTGATGAATTTTTCCAGGTCCAGACGAGAGCATGAAGCAGCACCGAAGTAATCATCGATGTACCGGAGAAAGAGTTGTGGGAGGGGACCGGAGTAGGACGGGAACAAGGAATGTTCCTCATACCCCATAAAGAGACAGGCATAACTGGGGCCCATGCGGGTACGAAACTGAGTCCTTTGTTGAGTACTGAACATTCAGCATCAGAGAGGGGAAGGTCAGAGGGGATGGTGAATACATGACAAGGGCTGGGATTAGAAGACGGAATGGGGTCAGAGGGAAGGGAAGGGGTGGATAGTCCTGGATGGGTGTTGGTATCAAGCCTGACCTTGACATGGGTACACTTCCAGCACAGTGATCAGACAACAAGCAGAAGCAGGAATTCTAGGTACTTTTTTTACTCTTTTTTCACTTCCCCAGTTGAGCATTGTTATGACATCACATCATTCACTCTGCTGATCCAGCTGATAGCAGCTGACCTAATACAGATTAGGGACCTAATTTATAATGGCCAACTTTAGGACATGGAGTGCATTTAGTAAAAAAACTAATGCAGTTTGAATTGTACTTTTGTTTAACTTCATGGTTTCACGAACAAACACTGGGTGTTAATTATGTGTTTTGACTCTGACTTTCAGGCGGAGAGAGTGCGTCGGATGCGTGGAGAGTTTGAAGAGAAAGGCAGCAACAGACCGAAGCACATGTCTGCAGATGACTTGCATGATGGTTTCATCCTGGACAAGATTGACAAGCCTTGCCTCGTTTACAAGGTGAGGCTCAAGAACTGGTAAAATCGAAGCACTTCCCTTGGCTGGATAGAGAGCTGCACAGCAACCTGGAAGGCCCTTGTTCTGAGTTAAATATTGCACATGTGTGGCCATGTAAAGGAATTTAAAGGTATCAGCCAGTGACAAAACTGGCACTGCACAACAGCAAAATTTTGCAGGGAACATTGTCAGAGAGTGTTTACCACCATGCTACGAGAAGGGAGTTTATTGGCTTGTGATCACTGTGTGATATTAGTGATGAATACTTTAGTGTGTTCCTTTGAAATTCTTTTGTTTGCTCTTTTAAAAGGTATTAATTGTTTTGGGTTACTTTGTTAAAGTAGCAGACTGGGATTCCATTAACTCTTTGTTGCTGATGTTTTGCAGCATAATCTCAACAGCAGCATTAATGTGGCAAAACTTCGCAAAGACGCTTCACAGAGGCATAATCAATAAAACCAGAGTTTGAGTCATTCAGGAGACATTAGCAGAGCTGACCAAAAAGCTGGATCAAAGAGGCAGGATTTAATAAAGGAAAGGGAGGCAGAGAAGTGTAGGGATTTGCGGAGGAATGTCTGGAGTGTGGGGGCTGAGATGACAGGCATTAATTTTTGACAGACAGCTATAAAAATAATTCTTATTGCAGTTACCCAAGTTCAGTTTCTTACTCACTTACACACTCAGTTTTGCTATGTCATACCTAATACAACCTTAATACGTCCCACTTAATGCAACCATATTCTTAGACAACTAGGAGCGATCCAGAGGTCTTGTTGCATTCTATCAGTAAATGATGTTAACTTCAGCATGTTAACATCATTTGAATCAACAGTGTGATCCAGCTATTGAATTAAACTCTGCCCGTCAGGAGTAGGCTTGGCTATGATGCCATGCCTGGTTTAATAGCTTGTAAACATCTACACATGAATAATGGCCATTTTAGGCAACATACTGGATGGTGAAGCACTTGTAGAACCATACCTCAGGAAAGAATTATGAATATCCAGAGTATGCCACCATGCTAGGTATTGGAGGAGATAACATTGGGAATATTCAGTGTGCAGTCATCTGCCATACTGTGAGAGCTGATGTACTCAGGGATGAGCCATTTTCAGCCTTTAATTTCAACCTTTCTGGATAACTGAGTAATGAAATATCACAAACACAGAATCACAATTGTTATAGGAGGCCATTCGGCCTGTCGTGTGTGCACCAGTTCTCCGAATGAGCATTTCACCTAGTGCCATTCCCCTGCCTTCTTCCCGTAACCCTGCACATTGTTTCTTTTCAAGTAATCATCTAATTCCCTCTTGAATGCCCCGATTGAACCTGCCTCCACCACACTCTCAGGCAGTGCATTCCACACCCTACCCACTTGCTGTGTGAAAAAGTTTTTTCTCATATCGCTTCTGCTTCTTTTGCCAAATACTTTAAATTTGTGCTGTCTCATTCTCTATCCTTTTAATGAGTAGGAACAGTTTCCCCCTATCTACTCTGTCCAGACCCCTCGTGATTTTGAATATCTCTATTGAATATCCTCTCATCCTTCTTTTCTCCAGGGAAAGGAGTCCCAACTTCTCCAATCTTATTTCATAATTGAAGTTTCTCATCCTTGGAACCATTTTTGTAAACCTCCCCTGCTCTCTGTCCAATCTCTTCACTTCCTTCCTAAAGGTGCCCAGAACTAGACACACTACTCCAGCTGAGGTCTAACTAGTGTCTTATACAAGTTCAACATAATCTCCTTGCTCTTGTATTCTATGCCCCTATGAATAAAGCCTAGGATACTGTATGCTAGATATAAAATAATATAATATATGAATTTTTTTTTCATTCACTCATGGGATGCAGGCGTCGTTGGCTAGGCCTGCATATATTACCCATCCCTAATTGCCCTTAAGAACATGGTGGTGAACCGCTGCAGCCCATGAGGTATAGGTACACCCACAGTGCTGTTAGGGAGGGAGTTCCAGGATTTTGACCCAGTGACAATGAAGAAACAGTGATATATTTCCAAGTTAGGGTGGTGTGTGGCTTGGAGGGGAACTTCCAGATGGTGGTGCTCCCATATACCTTCTGCCCTTGTCCTTCTAGATGGTAGCAGTCGTGGGTTTGGAAGATGCTGTCTATGGAGCCTTGGTAATATAATATCATGGATATAAAATTTTTTGTGCCTTAATCATGACATGTGTTCTCTGCCTGAAAGTAGGTCCTTGGCTGATTGTCTACTGAAGCTTCATTCTGAGCCATTTGCTTGGCAGTTTTTTGTCAGTGGTGGTTTACCATTGCTTTCCACTCAGGAGCAGGGCAAGGAGGCATGTTCCAAGTTTACCTCAGCTGGAACAGGAATTCTGAACCACGTGCTAGCCATCTAACCAACTGGGCTAACCAGCTTAATCCCCCTTAATCATGTAATTCAATGAAAACTGCTTTGTTGTTGAGATGTTTTCCATGGTGTATGTTTGTTTTCCAATGTGCAGCCCCCCAAAAAAGTCTGAGCTGCTAAATTTTGTTTTATTAAAAGGAAGGAAAGCTAGAGGAGCTGGAGGAGGAAGAGGAGCATCTGGGTAGTGAAAATGAAGAAGAAAATGGTGAAGGCAGTGATGAGGATGAAAATGAGGAAGAGAATCAAAGCGGAGAAAATGATGAAGACAGTCATTCAGATCTAGAAGATGATAGCCATTCGGATCTGGACTCCGATGCCGAAAGTGAGAAGGATGAGGGTGCAGGTGATAAGGAAACAGCCAAAGCCACTTCGCAAAAGGAGAATGCACCAAGTGAAGAGGCAAGGAAAGCTATGATGGAAGCAGCCAAGACTGAGCTGCCTTTCACTTTTCCTGGTAAGTCATGGGCTTTTACTAGTGAGAGGCCCTTTTTTGGGGAAGAGGAAGAGTCACATGGAATTCACTGCCTAATTCGGTGGTTGAGGACAAAGGGATATTGATGGTCGTGATATTAGCTAAGGAATGTGCTAATGATGACATTAAGGGCAGAAAGCAGGACGAGCAAGTGACAGATAGCCCTAGTGGGGGTGGAGTGGGGGGGAAGGGATCGAAATAGGCTAAAAGGTAGAGATAAACAATGGATGGAAATACATTTAAAAATAATGGAAATAGGTAGGAAAAGAAAAATATGTATAAAAAAAATATATAAAAAATTATAAGTTATTGGAAAAGTGGGGATCGGAACGGGGGTGAAGACGGAGGAGAGAGTTCATGATATAAAGTTGTTGAACTCAATATTAAGTCCAGAAGGCTGTAAAGTGCCTAGTCGGAAGAAGAGGTGCTGTTCCTCCAGTTTTTCCAGGTATTTTTGATTTTGTTTCAGATTTCCAGCATCCGCAGTATCTTGCTTTTATTTTAGCAATCTAGGGAACCTTTATTGCACCCTCTCTATAGGCCAGACTTGCAGTGAGACCTGCCCAATCTCATTCAGATAGTTTTATTTTCACAGTCCCTGAGTCGTATGCTGATCTGAAGGCCCTGCTAATGGGACAGGTAACAGAGAAACAGTGCCTAATAGTGGAGCGCATTCAGAAGTGTAACCACCCAAGTCTTGCTGCAGGAAACAAAACCAAGTTAGAGGTGAGTTCTTTATACCATAAAGAATCCAATATATAATTGTCGTTTTGTTTCTAACCTCTATTAACCATCAGAATCAGACTACTGGCGTTCTATAAAGCACTATGTAAAACTGGCTGAATGCCACACTTACTTTCTTAAAAGAAAAAATCTATATTTGTTCTTGTAAATGCCAATAAGCCACATTTATTACCCATTCTCTGTTGCTTAATATCCATATGTTCACAAAACCATTGACAAACAAAGGTATTGTACAACGAACCTTCGTATAAAATTACTATTTCAACAGAGGTTGTTAAAGTAAACACTTTAAAGCTCCATTAAAACAGCAGAGTAAGTCTTATTTAAATACTTGTACACTAATACTGTCATTGCTAAGCTGTGCTGTGCTACACATGAACTCATGACTATGCTGAACCTGTGATTAGTTCCAAGGGAGGGTTGTGAAATATGCATGATATGCTGTAAAACTGCCCTTTCAGTTCCTCTTCCTGTACGATTCAAATCATTCTCTGCTTGCTTTAGCTTTGTCGCATCTGTCAGCAAAGTTTCAAGTGCTTCATACAGTGAATTATTTTTGGAGTGCGATGTCTGTGCTGTGTACTCTATGGCTGCTTTTTCCATGCAGCAAGTTCCCTAAATTGCATGTATAAGAGGGTTTACAGCTCTGCCATAAGTAGCTAACGGCAAGAATTAATTATCTACCTACTAATTATTCATTGTCCATGGTGTGCCCCATGGGTCTGTACCGGCTCCAGTATGGTTCATTATATTTACTAGACGGCGTACAATCCTGAAATATGTTGATGATGCAAAAATTGACCAGCAGCAAGGAGGGTTTTTCAGGATTTCCGGAAGAAATAGGCTGATTAATGGAAAATGTAGGCAGGCAGCAGAAGCACTTCTAATGTGGAAAAGAGTGATGTACGATGAGTGCATATTTTATAGGGAAACACTGAAAGGTGTGAACAGAGTGACCGACAGGTTCAAACACACAATTCCCTGAAAGAGCATGTAGGTGGATAAGACCACAAAAGAAGCCAGTGACATTCTGGGTTTTATAAGTACCTACGCACCTAAGAGTAAAGGATTAACAAAGTAATAATTTGCAGAAATCATTAGGCCACATTTAGAGCACTGTGTGCAGGTTTTGGTGTCCCATTCTAGAAAGGACATTAAACCATAGTGTGTGCAGGGTAGATATACCAGGATTATGCTGGAAATGGCTAACTGTGGTTATGAGGAGACAGTTGATACACTGGGACTACTTCAACTTGAACAGGGAAGGCTGGGAGAAGAGTTAATAGAAGTTTTTCACATTATGAAGGGTTTGATAGAGGGCTTAAGAATATCACCTGAGACAGCAGCAAGGGATCATCAATTTAAAACTATCACAAAGAGTTTGAGGAAAGGGTTTTCTTTTCCACAGATGTGGGTGCTCCTGGTAAGGTCAGCATTTATTACCCATCCCTAATTGTCATTTTAGAAGGTACTGTTGAGCCATCTTCTTGAATTGCTGCAGTCCATGTGGTGAAGCTACTCCCACTGTGCTGTTAATGAAGCAGTTCCAGGATCTTGACCCAGCATTGATGAAAGAACAGCAATATAGTTCCAATTCAGAATGCTGTGTGACTTGAAGGGGAACTTGCAGGTGGTGGTTTTCCCATGCTTCTGCTGCCCTTATTCTTGCAGATGGTTTTGGCAGGTACTGTTGAAGAAGCCTTGGCGAGTTGTTGCAGTGCATTTTAGGGATGGTATACACTGCTGGTGCTGTGTCATTGTTGGAGAGAGTGAGTGTTTAAGATGGTGGATGTGGTGACAGTCTAGTGGAATGCTTTGACCAGGATAGTGGTGAGTTTCTGTTGTTGGAGCTGTACTCGTCCAGGCAAGTTGGAAGTATTCCTGACTTGTACCTTGTCGATTGATGGTGGATAGCTTTGGAGAATCGGGAGTTGAGTTACTCACTGCAGAATAAGAGGAATTGGGAGGCATCTCTAAGAAAGAGCAGTTGGACCATGGAAATCCTTTATAAGGAATGGTTGAAGCACAGACTTTAGTATCTCTTTTAAGAGAAAATTGGATAAGAATTTGAAGCAGAGAAAGATCAATTGAGTAATGAGGAGAGAGTGGAACTGTGGGATTTAGTCTTGCATCGATTGGCCTAAGAACTGGCACCAGATGTGAATAGTGTCCTTATGTTGTAAATTTCTATGGTCCCATTAAATAAAATAATCACATTTATCATCCTTCATGGGTGCCACTGTATTCTTGCATATTTTTGTAGTTTGCATACTTTTTATAGCACTGTAAAAGGCTGTTTGGGCCAGCAGACTTGCACAGTGTTCATGTGCCACATGAGCATCTGAATGATGCATTCCTCAGTAATTCTGGTGAGGCATGTGATTCATTTTATTGATGTTCTGTTGCTGTTTTGAAGTTCCTCGGTGGGCCAGCAGCCATGTCTGTGAAGACTTGCCCCATTCACTCAGTCCGTCAGAGTCCTTTTCCCTTCCACATCTTTATGCTGCCCCTTAATGATAATATCTGTAGGCACAAGGTTAGTTTTGATATATGTATGCTGATAGCACCAAGATCTCCCTCCCTACCATCTCTCTTGATCTCTTAACTGCATATGTCCTGTCTGTTGGCAGAAACTGTTTGGTTTCCTCTGGGAATATGTTGGGGACTTGGCAACCAAGCAACCAGCAGAACTGAAGACAATTGATAGGATGGTACCGTAAGTATGAGACAGTTTTAAGAGCATTGTAGTTACCTTTTAAATGTTCTTAGACGCATGCTGAGATATTTAGGTATAAATAGCATGTTAGAAAACTTTAAATTTACAAAGAATTTTCTATTCCTTTTTGACATTATTGGGTGTGGTTTGAAATTTTTAAGTTTTAGGATCCATGTGAACATGAATTAGAGGTCAAATAGCCAAATGATAATCACAAATGTCAAAACTGACACTCCAGTACTGAAGGAGTGCCACACTGTTGGAGGTGCTGCCTTTTGGCAGACGTTAAACTGAGATCCTTCTGCCCTCTGAGGTGGACATAAAAGGTTCGATGGCACTATATCAAAGAGGAACAGGGAGAGGATTTATCACTGGTGTCCTGACCAATATTTATCCCTCAATCAACATCACAGAAACAGGTTATCTAGTCATTGTCACATTGCTGTTTGTGGGCTGGTGCTATAGGCAAATTGACTGCCACATTTCCTACATTACAACAATGGCTACACTTCAAAAATTGGCTGTAAACTGCTTTGAGATGTCTGGTGGTCATGAAAAGCACACTGCAAATGCTATTCTTTCTTTCTTTTTTGCTCTCTGATTGCTTCCCACTTGGGCAATGTTATTTTATTGTTGAAGGAGGGAGAAAAGTTGCTCAAAATCTCAAATGCTTCAAAAGAGAAACCTGGTTTCAACAGTCAGTGAATTGTAACTTCCAGGTTAGAATCTTTCAGCTGTCCTGATGTTACCAAAGTGAGAGATGATCTGCGTGCCCCTTGGATTCCTGCTTCTGATCGCTATCAAGCAATCATGCAGCTGAAAATGAGGAGAGCAATTGGTTCAGCAAGTGATGCCCCATAAGGCTGAATAGTCACTGCATTTGAATAATGACAAGGAAAGAATGAAAGAAAAACTTGCAATTGTATAGCACCTTCCCAATTTCACAGCATCCCAAAGTGCTTTACTGCCAATGAAGTATTCTTGAAGTGTTGTAATGTAGGAAATGCACCAGCCAATTTGTGCACAGCAATATCCCCCACACAGTAATGAGCAGAGAATCTGTTTTAGTAATGTTGGTTGAGGCGTACATATTGCTCAGACACCAGGGATAGCTGCTCTTGTCTTCATAATAGTGCCCTGGATCTTTTACGTCCATATGAGAGTGTGGTTGGGGCTTCAGATTAACATTTTATCTGAAAGACAGCACTTCCAACAGTGCAGCAGTCCCTCAGTACTGCCAGCTTACATTGTTGTGCTCAAGTCTCTGGATTGCGTTTTGAACCCATAACCTTCTGACTCAGAGGTAAGAGTTCTACTAGTTGAACCAGAGCTTAGACAGATTGGGTGAATCAGGGGGAGATGATAGTGTAGTGGTATTGTCACTGGATTAGTAAACCAGAGACCCAGGATAATGCTCTGGGGGCCCAAGTTCGAATCGGTGGAATTTGAATTCAATAAAAATCAGGAATTAAAAGTCTAATGATGACTATGAAACCATTGTCGATTGTCATAAAAACCATCTGGTTCTCTAATGTCCTTTAGGGAAGGAATTTTACCACCCTTGCCTGGCCTACATGTGACTCCAGATCTACAGTCATGTGATTGACCCTTAACTGCCCTCTGAAATAGCCAAGCCACTCAGCTGTATAAACCGCTACAAAGCCTACTCTAGATGGACCACTCTGCATCAACTTAGGCACCGGAAATGACAATGACAAACTCAGCCATGTCGACCCTGCAAAGTCCTCCTTATTCACATCTGTGAGCTTTGCCAAAATTGGGAGAGCTGTCACACAGACTAGTCAAGCAACAGCCTGACAGAGTCATCCTCTCGGAATCATACCTTACAGATCATGTCCCGGATATCACCATCACCATCCCTGGTTATGTCCTGTCCCACCAACAGTTGCCCTGGGAGACCTCAACATCGACTCTGGATCCCATAAAGGGTCAAATGTGGGCAAAGAAACTTCCTGTTGGTTACCATGTACCACCCCCCTCTCCTCAGCTGATGAGTCTGTATTCCTCCATATTGGACACCACTTGCAGGAAGCACTGAGGGTGTACTCTTGGTGGGGGACTTCAATGTCCATCACCAAGAGTGACTCGGAAGTACAACTACTGACTGAGCTGGTCCAGTCCTAAAGGACATAGCTGCTAGACTGGGTCTGCAGCAAGTAGTGAGGGAACCAACAAGAGGAAAAAACATACTTGACCTCATCCTCACCAATCTGCATGCCGCAGATGCACCTGTCCATGACAGCGTTGGCCGGAGTGACCACCGAACAGTCTTTGTGGAAATGAAGTCCCGTCTTCTATCGAATTGTGTGGCACTGCCATTGTGCTAAATGGGATAGGCTTTGAACAGATCTATCAACTGAAGACTGGGCATCCATGAGGCACTGTGGGCCATCAGCAGCAGAATTGTACTCAACCACAATCTGTAACCTCATGGCCTGGCATATCCCCCAGTCTACCATTACCACCAAGCCAGGGGTTCAGCTTTGGCTCAGTGAAGAGTGCAGGAGGGCATGCCAGGAGCAGCACCAGGCATACCTAAAAATGAGGTGTCAACCTGATGAAACTACAACTCAGGATTATTTGTGTGACAGACTGTGAAAGTAGCACGCAATAGACAGAGCTAAGCGATCCCACAACCAATGGGTCAAATCCAAGCTCTGTAGTCCTGTCACACTCAGTCGTGAACGGTGGTGGGCAATGAAACAACTCACTGGAGGAGGAGGCTCCACAAATGTCCCCATCCTCAGTGATGGGGGAGCCCAACACATCAGTGCAAAACTTAAAGCTGAAGCAGTTGCAACAGTCTATAGCCAGAAGTGCTGAGTGGATGTTCGATCCCTGCCCCCTCCAGAGGTCCCCAGCATCACAGATGCCAGCCTTCAGCCAATTCGATTCACTCCATGGGATATCAAGAAACAGCTGAAGGCACTGGATACTGCAAAGGCCCTGACAATATTCTGGCAATAGTACTGAAGACTTGTGCTCCAGAACTTGCCACGCCCCTAGCCAAGCTGTTCCAATACAGCTACAACACTGGCATTTATCCAGCTGTGTGGAAACTTGCCCAGGTATGTTCTGCACACAAACAGCAGGACAAATCAAACATAGCCAATTACCCCAAATCCCACCCCATATGTCTACTCTCGATCGTCAGTAAAGTGATGGAGAGGGTCATCAAAAGTGCTATCAAGCAGCACTTGCTTTAGCAATAACCTGCTCACTGATGCTCAATTTGGGTTCTGCCAGGGTCACTCAGCTCCTGACCTCATTGCAGCCTTGGTTGAAGCATGGACAAAAGAGCTGAACAGCAGAGGTGAGGTGAGAGTGACTGCCCCGACATCAAGGCAGCATTTGACCGAGTGTGGCATCAAGGAGCCCGAGCAAAACTGCAGTCAATGGGAATCAGGGGGAAAACACTCTGCTGGTTAGAGTCATGCCTAGCACAAAGGAAGATGGTTGTGGTTGTTGTAGGTCAGTCATCTCAGTTCCAGGACATTACTGCAGGAGTTCCTCAGGGTAGTGTCCTCAGTCCAACCATCTTCAGCTGCTTCATTAATGACCTTCCTTCCATCATAAGGTCAGAAGTGGGGATGTTCGCTGATGATTGCACAACGTCTCTCACCATTCATGACTCCTCAGATACTGAAACAGTCCATGTTCAAATGCAGCAAGACCTGGACAATATCCAGACTTGGACTGACAAGTGGCAAGTAACATTCCCGCCACACAAGTACCAGGCAATTTACAACAAGGGAAAATCTAACCATTGCCCCTTGACATTTAATGGCATTACC
Organism: Cetorhinus maximus; assembly: GCF_964194155.1. NCBI lineage: Eukaryota > Metazoa > Chordata > Chondrichthyes > Lamniformes > Cetorhinidae > Cetorhinus > Cetorhinus maximus. The sequence goes on from NC_135880.1 coordinate 11,224,284, forward strand.
ATCGCTGAATCGCCCACTATCAACATCCTGGAGGTTACCATTGACCATAAATTGAACTGGACTAGCCATATAAATACTGTGACTACAAGAACAAGTCAGAGGCTAGGAATCCTCCTCACTGCCTGACTCCCCAAAGCCTGTCCACCATCGACAAGGCACAAGTCAGGATTGTAATGAGTACTCTCCACTTGCCTGGATCAGTGCTGCTCCAATAACACTCAAGAAGCCTGACACCATCCTGGACAAAGCATTGACACCCCATTTTGATTGATTGACACCCCATCCACAAGCATTCACTCCCTCCACCACTGACGCACAGTGGCAGCAGTACGTACCATCTACAAGATGCACTGCAGAAATTCACCAAGGCTCCTTAGACAGCACCTTCCAAACCCACCGCTGCTGCCATGTTGAAGGACAAGGGCGGCCGATGCAGGAAACATCACCAGCTGGAAGTTCTCCTCCAGCCACTCTCCATCCTGACTTGGAAATATATTGCTGTTCCTTCACTGTCGCCGAGTCAAAATCCTGGAATTCCCTCCCTAACAGCATTGTGGGTGTACCTACACCCCAATTGGCTGCAGCGGCAAGTGCTGCTTATAGCACTGTTGATGACCCTCTCCATCACTTTACTGATGATCGAGAGTAGACAGATGATGGGCGGGGGGTAATTAACCATGTTTGTAACAAACCATGCTGTTTGTGTAAAGGACACCACGTGGACTGTGGCGGTTCAAGAAGGCAGCTTACCACCACTTTCTCAAGCACATGTAGGGATGTGCAGTAAATGCTTGCCTAGCTCACATCCCATAAGTGAGTAATAAAAGTTATTGTAGAGCCCCAAGCAATGTGGAATCGGATGCCAGCCTGCAGCTGAAAGAGTTGTACAAAACTGGTGAGGATGTTTAAAGAGGAAGCAAGGTATTGAGAAATGTTAATATTGCACTCTGCGTGTTCTGTACATGTCAGTTTTTCTCTTGTTTTTACAGCCAGTTGTATGATCTGTCCCAGTTATTCCCTGAAGCTGCATGCAGCTGTGTTCAATCAACCCTTAGACAAAATATGCAGGACCTAGAGAACCAGCTGCAAGCTAAAGGTCGGGCTCCATTTCCTGGATTAGATAAGGTAAACAAACCTTTTGTTTTCTTTATTCTTTCATGGGATGTGGACATTGCTGACAAGGCCAGCATTTGTAGCCCATGCCTAATTGCCCTTGAACTGAGTGACTTGCTAGGGCAACCAGGTAAGGGTGGCAGATTTTCTTCCCTGAAGGGCATTTAAGAACCAAATGGGTTTTCACACCAATCAATGATTGTTGTCCTAGTCAGCTCTATATTCCAGATTTATTAATTAAATTTAAATTCCACCAGCTGCTGTGGTAGGATTTGAACCCATGACCCAGAGCATCAGCCTGAGTCTCTGGATTACGCGTCCACTGACTTACCCTATTTTTATTTTGTTTCCTTACATCTTTTTACAACCTGCATATACCCCCTTTGAACTAAAATAACTCGATTCAAAATTATTCCTGTTTTTGCTCTATGTGGTACTCTGATTGAAGTTCCTCTTGGTTCATTAACGTATCAAAACCACTGTTATCTTTAGACCCTTACCGTCACTCTAGCTCTTAATCCAATTAGAGCCTGACTTCCAGGACATAAGAAAATATGCCAGGGTCATTAACAGAAGAAATATATTACAATTTTTGTTTTCTTGACAATAGGGTTATGAAAACGAGAATCCTGGCCAGTTTCATCTTCTTTCATGCACCCCCCCCATGCCCCCTTCATTGATTATTGGCTAAAATCAATGGTAGAGGCTACGACTGCTGCACCTAGTGAGATTAGCAAAATCGTTGCAGAGAAAATTTTACCCGAGACCTTCCTGAGGTCAGCTGAGCCACCAGGGGGCGGTCACTCTCATTTTTAGATTCACCATTGTGCAGAAACGCACTACAGTGTAGAAAATTAAAAACAGTGGAATTCAGCCCCAAAATGATAAGAGTGGGAAGGTGCAGGTTTGTAGTAGTGAGTTGCTGATGCTTCTTTGCATTATGATGGTTTAATCTTGCCACTGGTTACAGTTCAGCGGGTTAACACTTGAAGAGCTGAGCTATGAGGAAAATGTGCGCTGAGTTAGCTGAGCTTAGACTGGACGTCAGCAGGGGTGCTACTCTTGGAATCAGCACCCCCGTTGAGAGAGGAGAGAATCAGCCCAATCCTGGCTCTCAGATTTTATCCTTGTATGGACCTGGGGATGACACTGGTTTTGGCTGTTATGCCTGCATTCATGTAGCCTGTCAACACTTGCTGTCAAGGCTCAGGCATAAGGAATAGCTAATAGAGTGAGGATGCTCATCGTCCCCATCACCGTTTCCCAGCAAGTGCATGTTGCAATTCCCTTAGAGACTGATTAACTTTTAGAAAGAAATTTGAATTCCCAGTGTCCAACTTAAAGGAATTGCGTGACAAGATTTCGAGTTTTAAAACTTTTACCATAACAAACCAAAAGCAACATTGACCAAATACTATTTCGTAGAAAGTCCAGAAAAATTCCATTGTTAATGCTTTAACATGACTGAAAATATTCCTCCACAGCTATATTTCATTCTACCCCTTAAGCGGACACTTCTTCCACCGCAACGAGTTCAAAGTAATTATTAGCTTCCTTTTTCTTGCCCAACTGGATAAATTCTAATCCCTGAACTGGCTTTTACAGTTAGGGTTACCTTAGAGAATCCCCTTTCTAGCCAAAGCTAGGCGAACCTTCCAGTTTTGTTTAAATCCTCAAACTCACAGTCTCTTCAATCTGACCGTGAGCCACATTCTTGTGTGGTGAACCATAGAGACTTGCAACCGCCATCACTCAGCTCCCTATCTCCCACGGTCTCTCTTTCACCCTCACTCCCACCCCTCTCTCATGCTCTCCCTCCCTCCTGTGCTCTCCCACCCTCCCTCTTGCGCTCTCCCTCCCTCCCTCTTGCGCTCTCCCTCCCTCCCTCTTGCGCTCTCCCTCCCTCCCTCTTGCGCTCTCCCTCCCTCCCTCTTGCGCTCTCCCTCCCTCCCTCCCTCTTGCGCTCTCCCTCCCTCCCTCCCTCTTGCGCTCTCCCTCCCTCCCTCTTGCGCTCTCCCTCCCTCCCTCTTGCGCTCTCCCTCCCTCCCTCCCTCTTGCGCTCTCCCTCCCTCCCTCCCTCTTGCGCTCTCCCTCCCTCCCTCCCTCTTGCGCTCTCCCTCCCTCCCTCCCTCTTGCGCTCTCCCTCCCTCCCTCTTGCGCTCTCCCTCCCTCCCTCTTGCGCTCTCCCTCCCTCCCTCTTGCGCTCTCCCTCCCTCCCTCTTGCGCTCTCCCTCCCTCCCTCTTGCGCTCTCCCTCCCTCCCTCCCTCTTGCGCTCTCCCTCCCTCCCTCTTGCGCTCTCCCTCCCTCCCTCCCTCTTGCGCTCTCCCTCCCTCCCTCTTGCGCTCTCCCTCCCTCCCTCTTGCGCTCTCCCTCCCTCCCTCTTGCGCTCTCCCTCCCTCCCTCTTGCGCTCTCCCTCCCTCCCTCTTGCGCTCTCTCTCCCTCCCTCCCTTCCTCCCGCGCTCTCCCTCCCTCCCCGCGCTCTCACTCCCTCCCTGTCTCTTTGTCTCTCTATTCTGACAAACTGACAGTGTTTATAAGTTTCAGTGATATTGTACAACAAAGCCCTGTAAGCTGATCCTACAATGGCTTCCTATGGTCCCTACCCCTCTCAAAGCCCATCGCCATTCAATGTGAATCACATAGGCCTTGTATCCAAGTAGAAATGTTAATCAGCTATTCTTTAATCTCTCAATTTAATTTCTTCTTGAAACTAAATAGACAGTTTAAAGTAAAACCATTCACTAAACCTGACATCCTTAATACCATCCTCTAATTTTGGAGATTAACAATCTAACCCCCGTCAGCACAGATGCCTTGGCCATTGTTTACAGGTGTGAACACCTTGCACCTTCTTCCCAGTAAAACAACCTGGGCCCTCCTTTAATCTTTAACACCAAAGTTTGCTTTTAACAGAATTCCAAACAGGTCACGTTCTCCATTTTGGAATAAGTTAAAGACACAGTCCAGAAACCTATCAATCTTATAAAACCTTCCATTTATAACATGAGTCAATGTCTTCAAAGTGGGAAGAAACTGGCAGTGAAAAGATTGAATGTAAATCCCTCTCCTCAAGTGATTCACAGCTGCTGATGGTGTTCACTGACCTTTTGGATGAATGCAGCAGCAGAAACCTGTCCCTGTCATGATTTTCTGTCAGTGATGCAGAGTTTGTGTTTTGTTTCAGCTGCTTTACTTAAAGATTACAGGGGCTTTGTTCTCTACCTCTGATTTCCGACATGCAGTAGTGACCCCTGCGCTGGTACACATGAGTCAGATAGTCACTAAGGTAGGTACAAATTGTTGCATTTACCCCAGACTTCATTGCATAAAATTTACAACACAGAAACAGGCTGTTCTGCTTCATTATGCCAGTACAAACCTCCGTCCGCCCGCCACTCTTTATCTCACTCTATCAACATATCCTTCCATTAATTTCTCTTTCGTGTGTTTATCTCGCTTCCCCTTAAAGACATCTAGGCTGTTTGTCTCAATTTAGAGCTGCCCTTGCGCTCTCCTCCCAACCTGAGCAGTGCCCACCTCCTCTACCAGGGCTGCTGGCCATCCAAAGCTGTGAGCCCTCTGATTGGTCCAACAGCCTCAGAAACCCTCCCACTGTCCTTAATTGGATGGCGATAGCAGCCAGTTAGGAGGCTGCTTCCTGAAATATCATGTTGGTGTGTGCATGGCCAACCTGTACAGGGTCGGAACCTGAAAATGTTCCCAAATTCCTGAATATATCCCATAAGCACAAGATCCTGCCTATCCAGACCTCTATAAGATCACTCTTCAACCTTCTTCTTTCTAGAGAAAAGAGCCCCAGCCTATTTAGTCTTTCCTGATGAGTATAACCTTTCAGTTCTAGTATGACTGTAAATCCTTTTTGCACCTCCTCCCATACATCGATACCCTTTTCTGTAATATGGAGATTAAAAGTGTGCACAGTACTCTGAAGTGACCAAAGTTGTATATATTTAACGCGACTTAAGAACATCGAAAAATTTACAGAAAGAGGTCATTTGGCCCATCGTGTCCGTGACTGCTGAAAAAAAGAGCTATTAAGTCTAATCCCGTCTTCCAGGTTTTGGTTTGAAGCCCTGCACCTCATGTACGTATCCAGGTGTGTTTTTTTTAAATGAGGGTTTCTGCCCCTACCACCCTTTTGGACAGTGGCTTCCCGACCCCCAACGCACTCTGGGTGAAAAAATTACTCGATTCCCTTCTGATCCTTCACCAATCACTTGAAGTCCAATCCCCTTATTAGTGACCTCTCTGCTAACAGAAATAGCTAACTTTTCTGCTTCTGAATTCTAGTCCTTTGTATAAGTTGTACATAAAAGTTAACTCCCAGTACTCAGTTTGCACCATTTATGGCTTTGTTAACCTGTTATTTTAATAAGGCCAGTTGGAGTTTTTTTTTTAAGTGTTTCATTGTAGCTCCTTAGGAGCTAATTGGTTGTATAACTTCCTTTTTAAGTATGGTCCAAAGGCAATTTAAACAGCTAAGACCATAATGGTTAAAAATAAGGAAATTTTGTTAGCTATCTAGCTCTGTGCTGCCTCAGTGTCCAATGTTTTCCAATATCAGGAGTGCGAGTAAGCAGAAGACACAGGTTTAAGATAATTGGCTAAAGAACCAGAGAGCAAATGAGTGGAATTTTTTTTAACAGCGATTTATGATGAATTGAAATGTGCTACCTGAAAGGGCGGTGAAAACTGATTCAGAAGTAACTTTCAAAAGGGAATTGGATAAATATTTGAATGGAAAAAAAGTTGCCAGACTGTTTGGAAAGAACAGGGAAGTGGGACTAATTTTAATTACACTCCCAAAAATTGCTTCACCTTGTTGCTTCTCAGACGGCAGAAGCCCCCCCTGACTTTCCTTTCCTTTTCTCTGCCCACTTTCCTGTCCTCGTTTAAACTTTTATTGTTCTTGCAACATTATGCTAATAGTGTTGCCTATTTATAGTTTCAAATCGCCTTTGCGCTTACCATATTGTATTTGTTGATATTTTATGTAAACAGTGCTCTGTCACCTCACTGCGGGATGTGGCTGCGGGACTGTTCGTGTGCTGCCTCTTCCTGGATTACGTTTCACTCTCAAAGCGGTTTATTCCCGAGGTTATCATCTTCCTTCTGGGAATTCTTTACATGGCAATCCCCAGCAAAGGCACCATGGGTAAGTTTTGTACGTGCAAGGTACTCTGGCTTGGAGTTTCACTAGCTTCTAAAATAGACCAAAACAGCACCAGAAATCAAGGAATTTCAAGTGCAAATTACATCTACTGCAGATCGCATTTCCTCTATCTTTTGCGCTAGTTTAAAGAAAACTGTGTAGGAAGCTGTCCTCCAACTGGCCATGTCCTTAAATCAAATTAATCACTGTGGCAATTTTTGGGAGAGCAATTAAAATTAGTCCCACTTCCCTGTTCTTTCCCGATAGTCCTGCAATTTTTTTTTCCTTCACGTATTTATCGAATTTCCTTTTGAAATTTACTGCTGGATCTGCTTCCACTACCATTTCAAGCAGCACATTTCAGTTCATCATAACTCGCTGTGTAAAAAACAAAATTGTGCTCATTTGCAAGCCTTTGAGACCTTTAAAAGTAAGGGTTTTTTTAGGCAGGAAGATGCTAATAAGCACCTATTAAAAGCTTTTAACTTTTCTAAAATTTACTAAGGAACCAACTACTGTACACTGATGTGACTAATAAATGTTTCTGTCTGGTAATTTTGGTGAGTTCCAGTTTTTTAAAATCGATTTACTCAGGTGATTGACTAGACTGATTAAAGTGCTTTTTTTGTGATAAGCCCATTTTTAGCTCTCTTAATCAAACCCAACCAGTTTCCAGGAATATTTTTAAGACAAATTTTAAAAATATATATTATGTTCTATAATGTTTCTTTGCTGCACTGGTTCATGGAAGGTTTTGCAGCAAAAGTTTGAGCAGAAATGAGCAAACATTCTGCAAAACTAGTGCAATTTGCCTCCTGATGATTGATGCACCCAAAGCAGAAACCTTTGGCCCCCATTCTTTGGGGAAATATATGTACAGGATTTGAATTTGCTTTAATCTTGTACGAAGAAGATTTTGCTTTCGTTACACCAATGAATAGCTTGTAGACTTGTATCATAGCTGGAAATAATAAAATGGTCAAGTTGCTCATTCCCATAATTTTTTAGGTTAAGGATGATTTTTAGTAATGAAAGCTTATTTTTAGCAAGGCAAAGTCTTTTGACAGCAAGGAATGGTGAATAGGGGTCAGTGATACACCAGATAAGAGGTCAACATATTCACAAACAAACAGGACAACAATCAACAGATCTATTAGGAAACTGAGAAATAATGTTTTAAGGGATGGATATGCATGACTAGAGCCTTATGAAGACCTTGAACTTTTATTCATAATTCATTGAGAGAGACAAGAACGAAAGAATCGACGAAGGTTACGAAAGCAGATAACATTGTTTTAAAAGCCCTTTTCACACAGCGAGTGATTAGGGTCTGGAACTGCTTGAGAGTGTGGTGGAGACGGGTTCAATCGAGGCATTCAAGTGGGATTTAGATTTTTTGAAAATAAACAATCTGCAGGGTTACAGGGAGAAGGTAGAAGAATGGCACTAGGTGACATGCTCATTCAAAGAGCCAGTGTAGAAACAGTGGGCTGAATGGACTACTTCTGTGCTGTAACAATTCTGTGATTCTCTGTAAGACATTGAGCGTTATCAACTCTCTGTCAAACTTGGTTTATTTGCAACCAAATTGGTGTCAAGCCCAAGAACCTGACAAATGTTGCATTCTTCATTTTCATAATGGTATCTGTTTCAAAGAAATGCAGAAGATAAGAAGCACCTCTCGGCAGGCGGGGGAGAAATGCAGGTAACCACAAGCGGTGCATCTCTCGAATAATGTCTATTTTCGTTGGTTTCAGCAGGATACACTCTGGTCCCGCCTTTTAAACCATCTGGGAAATCCTCCAACCTGCTGGTGGTGAAAAATAAAAAGGCTGCCGAAACTTGGGAAATGAAACCTTTGCCAATGAGCAAGATACAGGGGGTGGAACAGCAAGATGAATTGCAAACAGCAAACTTCAGGTTAGTGGTAGCCTGCACTTTAACATTTAAACAGTTAACTGGCAGAGTACGGCAAGGAGGGTCACTATCTAGGCAACACAGGTTTAAAATAATTGACACAAGAACGATGGGAGAATTTTTTTTTCACACAGTTAAGTTGTTGTGATCTGAAGGGTGCTGCCTGAAAGGGTGGTGGAAGCAGAATCAGTAGTAACTTTGAAAATGGAATTGGATGAATGCTTGAAGGGGAAAATTTCAGAGCTATGGCGAAAGTCCCGTTCACCTACCCTAATTGTTTGACGTTTTCAAAGGGTCAGCGCAGGCATGAAGGGCCGAATGGCCGCCTCCTGTCTTGTAAATTTCTATGACTGACTGGCTTCTCTTCCCATTCCCATTTTTACACTTGCTCTACTCAAGGCATGGATGTTCTTACAAGGGCACTGTTTCACAGGTGATGGTCACCATTATTCATGTGTGAGCTTTGACAGTGAGCAGGCTATCCAGCTGTGGTGGGCAGCACAGTAAACTCTTTTATTCTTCCCGTTCCTTATGGAACCAGCAAGTAGTCAACCCCCTTGGGGCTATCCAATTGTGGTGGGCAGCACGGTAAACTCTTTGTATCTTCCCGTTCCTTATGGAACCAGCAAGCAGTCGACCCCCTTGAGGAAGATGAAGGGAGAATCTCAGTAAGAAATTAAGAACAAAATGCATCTTGGTGCAGGAAAGCTATTGTAATCCATTAAGGAGTAAAAGAATTGTGACTTTAATACTGTGTATCATTTATAGGATCAAGCTGATTTACTTTTTTTTTTGACTCTTGCTGTAGGTTCTCCTGCATAGCATTATGTTTTAATCTATGCAAGCGGTGTTCCTCCTTGTATAGATCACTGCCTGCATTTCAGGAAATAATTCGTCCGCTGGAAATTATTCTTACCTCGCACCTATCTGTGAATGATTATCCCGTTCAGCTCCAGGTAGGAACCTGGTTCCATTTCTGTCCAGGCATTTTCCGTCTGTGTTTTTCCTTGGTGGCTAGCTAGACAGCGTTGCATTACATCGAACTTACAACACAGAAACAGGTCATTTGGGGTAACTGGCTATGTTGGTATTTATGCCCCACACCAGCCTCTGTCCACCCTTCCCCTCTCGCTATCAACAGTCCTTCTATTCATTTCTCCCTCGTACTTATCTAGCTTCCCCTTAAAATAATCCATCTGTGCTATTTGCCTCAAGTGCTCCATGTGGTAGCGAATTCCACATTCTCGCTGCTCTCTGGTTAAAGAAGTTACACCTGATCAGATTTATTAGTATTTATGACCCAAAGTTTTGGCTTCACTTGCATTTGGAAACAACATCTCTATGTCTACCCTAGCAAACCCTGTCATAATCTTAAAAGACCACTATTAGGTCACTCCGCAGCCTTCTCTTTCCTAGATTAAAGAGCCCCAGCATATCGTTACTTCCTTGTGTTCAGACCGACGAACAGATATTTGCCACAGAGGTTTGAAGTAGTGCTTCCCATTGTGACAAATAGCTGAGAAATTCTGACTGAAAGCTCCTATCTTCTTTCATCTCCTGGTGCAAAATAATTCGAAATGCAAGGGTGAGGCAGACAAGATGATTTTTCATTTCTTGGGGTGAGAGTGTTAGAATAAAATATACGTACTTCTGTTACTATGCCCCTATCTTTGCAATCTCCCCAAGACCTCTGTGTTCCTGCAATCCTGGCCTCTTAAGCATCTCCGATTTTATTGGGGGCCATGCCTTCAGCTGATAAGACCCTAAGCTCTGGATTCCCTCTGCCTCTCTATCTCTCTCTCCTTCTTTAAGATACTCCTTAAACCCTACCCATTTGACTAAGCCTTTCCCCCTTGTCCCAACATATACTTATGTAGTTCAGTGCCTGATAACAATCCTTTGAAGTGCCTTGGGACACTTACTACATTAAAGATGCCATATAAATGCAAGCTGATGGTGTTGATTTTTAAACTAATCTCATTCCTAATGTGTAGGAGCTGTATCACGAGGTCCTACAGGAAGTGCGAGACAGGCCGACATGCTACTGGCCACTCAAATTCGAAAAGAAGAAGCCAGTCCCCTTAAAGCTATTCACACCCAAAATAGTGGAAGTGTAAGTATACTGAACTGCATATCATGTCGAGAGTTGGAGTTACGCAGGATGCCGTGAAGAAATTCGACTCGTGAGCTAAGCTGAAGCTGTTCATGCAGCTTCATGGCTCTTCACAAATTCAACAACTTGACCTTTTCGAAGTTGGTATGATGGTTGTTACTTCAGTGTGCGAGTGGCCAATCTATAGAACAGACCCCAGGGTTTCACTGGAAGCAGTTAATTGATTAACTCGAAGGCAAATTATGGAAACTTCTTGCAGAAAATTACATTTTGGTTACTGTACACGAGTAATTTGAGGTATGACGTGGTGATTGGAACAGGGTTGGGAGGAACAGGGTGACTTTGGTTCCCTAAGCACTCTCATCACTGAGGGAGGTGTCCTCATGTCATTTCTAGGTCTTTTGTAGACTGATTGATAGCGATGATTAATCAACAGCTCCATTGTGGTTGTATCATGTGATTATCAAGATGGTAGGAGACAAATTAGATGAGCCTTCGCCTTTTCGTCGTCTGCCAATTTCTAAACCAAGGTCGGGGAATAGTTACGGGCTAAAGTTAGCGATTTGAGTCTAGGATAGATGTCATTCAGAACAAGTTCACACAGAAGATGAAAAAAGTGAGGCCTTTTAAGGTGAAAACTGTAAGCCGTTTTTCCATTGGTGACACCTGATTCAGATCTTGGGAGACAGGCCCCTGTGAGTTGGCTGCCAGTGTTAACACTGGTCAATTTAACTGGGGCGCATGAAAACAGTCCACGAGGGTGCGGCTAGGATTAGGGAGCAGAACCTCCTGTGTGGTTGAGTTCCCTGCTGAGGGACTAGTTAGTAGAGCCAGTCTCCCAGAATCTGGATTGCACAAAGTCAGTATGAAAGCAGCTTTGGATTCATTCAGGATGAAATTAGGATCAATTAAATGGAGTGATGTGATGGTGGGAGCGGGTAGGCCATGTTTTTTATCCCGTATCAATGTGAAAATGTACTTCCTTTATCTCAAGTTTTTATTCACATGATCTCTGGCAGTTTAACCAAGGAGAGTTGTCTCAATGGCTCAGCAAGTTAACCTAAATTGAGCCATATGGATCAGAGGTCCCAGGTCTGTGCCAAGTTAAATTATTTCAACCAGGGTGGCTACAGGAGGTAGCATAGTTTACTGCAGTGCCATTGGACTGGGAAGAGGCAAACTGACCAGGGGTCTATCTATGAATAATGATACGACCAGCAGACTCCTGTGTGGTTGAGTTCCCTGCTGAGATCCACTGGTTGAGGCTCATTATCAAAGAATGGACTGGCTATCAGAACAGAGTGTGGTGTTGTTACCGCAGAGCCCCCCGACCATGCTGCTGCAAGAAGCCTATGTCTCCAGTGCTGGTGGTGGGGGGTGGTCTGAACAGCAGAGTTTTTCAATATAACAGGACTGTTATTTGTACTTGCAGCTCAGACTACGGGCGAAAACGAGGGGGCACCCGGCAAGAGAGAGAGCGAATGAGACTTGTCCACAAGCACAAGCGGGAATTTAAAGGAGCCGTTCGAGAAATCCGCAAAGACGCACAGTTCCTGGCCAGGCAGAGGTTCTCTGATATTATGGAAAGGTAAGTGGTCAATGACAGAGCTCTGAAAGAAAATCTTGTATTTGTACAGTGCCCTTCACAACCTCAGGACATCCCAAAGCTCTTTACAGACAATGAGGTATTTTTTGAACTGTAGCCATTGTTGTCATGTAGGAAACGCTGTTGCCAATTTGCGCACAGCAAGCTCCACAAACAGCAACGTGGTAATGACTATATCATCTGTTTTTGCTGGTAGTATTAATGGTGAGGGATAAATATTGGCCAGGACACTGGGGAGAACTCACCTCTTTAAAATAGTAGCATGGGATCTTTTACACCATTTGAGAAGGGCAGATGGAGCCTCATATTAAAATCTTATCAGAAAGATGGCGCCTCCGACAGTGCAACTCTCCCTCAGTACTGCACTGGAGTGTCAGCCTGGATTATGGCCAGAGATTTTACCTTGATGGGCGGGCGGGCCCCACCAGCTCGGTGGGCGGGCAGCCGATCACCACCGCTGAAACGGGGCCTGCCGCCATTTTGAGTGGGCGGGCCAATTAAGGCCTGCCCGACAGGAAGCGCTATGCACTTCCTGTGCAGGGGCCTGGGGGCGATTCCCCATCTGTCAGAGTGGTCCCTGAGACTAAGTGCTGTCTCAGGGAGATTACTGACAGTGTCAAAAACGTTAAAAATATAAAAATTATTAACATGTCCCCCTCATGTGACAATATCACACGAGATGGGAAATGTTAATAAAAAGGACACAAACTTTATTAAAGTTTTTAAAAACGGGCATGAAACCTCATTCCGCCAGTGGATGAGGTTTCATGTATTATCAGAAGCCCGCTGGGGCTCCTGGCCTGCCTGCCAGCCTTTAGGTTGGACGGGCAGGGTCTTTAATTATCTTAATGATCCTGTCAATGGCCTAATTGACAGGTCGGCGGGCAGACAGCTGATTTCGCTGTTCGCCCACCTTCCTAAAGATTTAAATGGACCGGGATGCTGCCAGAGGTTCCTCCCGATGTCATCCCGCGTCATTTTCCCGTCGGCGAGTGGGCCCCACCCCCAAATCGCCAACGGAAAAATTCTGCCCTATGTGTTTGAGACTGCGGTTCCTGCCCACTGAGCCTTTGGATAAGATCCCCAATCCCGCCCAGTTCTGTTTATTTTTTGCTTTTTGATGTGGCTGACTCAGATCAGGGTCTTGATTTACAAAGCAATATTTTATCCCTTAGCATTTTTGATACAAGTATTTTCTCTTGCTTACATATGAACTGCTCCCACAATTAATTTCCAGTGGCGTTGGTGTACCATCTCCTTAAATCACTACAGCCCTTGTGGTACTCCCACTGCACCATTGGATAGGGAGTTCCAGAATTGTAAATCCAAGATTGGTAATTGAGGCCCTGATTTTCACCAAATCGAAAGGCCTTTAAAATGATGTGCAGTACCCGATTCCAGGATTCCTCACCCCATTCCTGTTTCTGTCATTTTTTGATGGCGTGGGATAAAGCCTGTCCCATGCAGCACTCCCGCCGTTACTGGCTCCATTGTGGGAGTGGGCAGCTCAATCCCACCCCCTCCACAGTTTTGATGGACTTGGGCCCATTGTGTTAATAGACATGGTTCATGGCACTTCATAGGAGTCGTGAACCCCAGGGGGACCTTAGTGCCGATTGGGGAACCAAAATAAAACAGCCGCCTGCTCCTGGAATTCTTTGAATGACGGGTCATCTGGTGTAGCTTAGAGAAATTAAACAATCTGTTCTTTCAATTTCAATAGGCTTTTTTGTCTGGAGCTGTAATGGCTTGTTTTGACAGTTGAATCCAGTATGAATGCTTGGCTGAGTTTTAAAATCTGTTGAAGCACTTAGCTCAGCAAGAGGTGTGTACACAGTTTGACTGACAGTTTTAAGAGGTTATTAAAGGATTATCTGCCTTTGATGTGGTTTCTGAATAGATATTTGTTTGTCTTTACAACTGAATGACGAGTTGAAGGGTTTTAATTTTTTTCAATGGGCCTGGAGTTTATTTTTGTGCAGTATAAATGATGGTGTGTTTGAGTAATAGCTCTATTAGATTGTTAGAGGTTTAATTCTTTTTTAAGTCCATTGCAAACATTTCCCATTGCTATTACTTTCCTCCTGAGGTCTATCCATAGTGGACACTGGGTGAGTGGCTATGGAGGATACATGCAGTCATGGAGGGGAATGGGGGATATGAGGGAGCATAGGGTATGAGGGGGCTTAGGGATGAGTGGAAGAGAGATGAAGGCTTGAGGGCTTGACAGTTATGTTTGCAGTTGAGCCAGTAAACTGAGGTGGGCCCGACTCCATCCTGCCCTCACCTCTCTGGAGTGAAAATATGGCAGACAGGTTTGCAGAATCGGGAACTTTCCCGACTCCCCATATCATTCTCCTTGACAATAACCTGGCACTATATGCCTGTCAGGAATAGAACTTGGAGGCTGTACTGTATCCACAGCCTTGTCCTCCTGAGAGGCAGACATCACTGGGCTAGAAGGTGTTGTCAAATTTACCTCTCGCGAGTTACTGCTGTGCATCCTGTAGATGGCATGCAGAGCAGCCACGATGCACCTAGGATGGGAGCATTGAGTCCAGTGGCAGGGGTATCCATCAGGCACATTACTGTCTTCTGGGAACTGTTGAGCTTTTTGTCGCTGAGCCCATCCAGGTGAGAGATGAGCGTTCCCTCAGACTCCTGACTTGCACCTTGCAGATGATGGAGGGGTCAGGAGGCTGAAGGTTACTGTTGCAGGCGTTTATTGCAGAGTACCCAGCCTCTGCCTTGATCTTATAGGTATGGGTTGATATGGTTGTCTTTCGTGATCATCTGTATTGTCTTGTGATCATTCCGTAAAAAGCCTTTGATGCAGACTGTGGTATTAATGAGATATCAACAAAAAGTAAAGGGACTAAATCAGGCTGCTTAAGCACATTGTTCTGTTTGTGTAGCAGTGAACTGACATTCTTCCTACTGATATTTTGTAGAGATGCAGAGAGAAAGAGGAAGGTGAAGATGCTGTTCCACAATCTGGCCACTCAGGAGGGTGAATGGAAGGCCATGAAGAGGAAGAAGAGAAAAATCTGATAACTTTATTCTCTCAGCAGAGAGAATGCCACTCCATGACTGAGGAGGTGTTGCCTGTGTGAATGTACATACACTGCTAAAGAAATGTGGCAGAATAGATATTAAAATTTTACACAATGGTGATATGTGAATTGAATTGGGCAAACGTTATTAAATGATTCTTTACATGTCCAAACCCCACCCTACATCATGATGGGCTGCAAAAGAGCATTTCAAGCATTTTTGCATTTTGATTGATAGCCAGTTAATGGCACACTCCAGGAGTGAATGTTATATAGTGTGATTCCCCAGGATTCACTTAGTCATGAAATATCACGCAGCACAACGCCCAGTGTAAGATTACTATTGCAGATTTTATTTTTTTGATGGGAGTACTTGTTTTTTAAAATTACACAAATGCTGAAAATCTTAAAAGACAGAAAATGCACAAATCACCCAACAGGTCAGACAGCTTCTGTAAACAACCGAATGTTTCTATCTCAAAACGGTGACTTGTGTTTTATTCTTTTCGTGTGTGTTGCTGGACTTTCTCCGCGCTGCCAACGTATCCTGGGTTTTTTAAAAGTGGTTCAAGCATTCCCTCAGGGTTAATCACAATTGTGTTTTATCATGTAATTCAGACAACCTGGAGCAGATACTTAACTGGACATAGGACTAATGTGCAGGCTGACTGCACTTGGAGGCTGTGTGGCTGGTTAAAGTGAAAACTGTTACAGTTGATACACTGGGCTGGTGAGCTGCTGCTGGATCTTGGCCATTCTTCAATGTTGCATTATGTTGTGCAAGTGGGGAAATGTAATAGTGAATAACAAAAATATATTGCAAAGATGCACAATTTTTTTGTCGCCTTGTGCATCTACAAACAGGACATCTGAATCAACAGCTCAAGTATCCCAGGTCTTGTGTTTGTGAAGGTCTCACCAAATCTTAATGTAAGCGGATTCATGGAAAACTGTTGAAACTAGGCACCCCTCTCCTAATCATTGTTGTAGGTGACTCTGGGGTGAAGCATCTTTACCGCAGACCAATGCCTCCATTAGCTATTTGTGTTTTGATATCAGAGGGAAGATAGCGGTGATACTAATCTGAATTTGGGCAGCAAATTTTGCCAATCATTTTGTAGAAATATATAAATAAAACAGATATATTTGGAGGTTTTTTTTTACTGTTAAGTATTTCTTGGCCTGTGTCATTTAATGTATAAAATATAAATAATTTGCTTTTTTTTTATTCATATAGCTGGGGAAGCAGCTATAATTCAACGTCAAGCTTAACAATCCATTCAGTGGCTTCAGCTGACGAAGCGTGAATAGTTGTGATGCCACCAAGAATGGATTTCTCAGAGCCGGTGTTCAGTATGCGGGCGATGGTCTGACTTGGATAGCTACAGTGACAATTACAGCTGTTTATCATGTTCCACTTATGGAGCACTTTGCATTTATATAGCATCTTTCACAGCCGCAAGTTGCCCCAAAGCACTTTACAGCCAATGAAGTTTAGTCACTCTTTGTAATGCATGGAAATGTAACAGCCAATTTGCGCATAGCAAGGTCCCTCAAGCCAGCAATGAGAAACCTGACCAGGTCCTTGGAAAATGTTAGTTGAGAGATAAATATCGGGCCAGGACACTTCTGTTATCACACTTAACTAATTTCTTTCTTCTGTTCCTGTGGGCCTGCATTATTTTATTTACAAGGCTAAATTGATGACATTTATACAGCTAACTAAAACAAATGGGAGCTCCCTTGCTCTTCTTTGAAATAGTGCCCTAGGGCCTTTACGTCCACTGAGAGGGCAGATGGATCCTTGATTTTATGTCTCATCTGAAAGAGGACACTTCTGACAGCACCGTACTCTTATCAGTACCGCACTGAAGTGCCAGCCTGAGTTGTGTGTTTGGGCTTCATGCCCAAGATCTTCTGACTCAGAAGCCAGAGAGCTTCCCACTGAGCGAAGGCCCAATTGTTGGTCCCCTTGTTCTACTGTCATGGTTTAGCTTGAAATAATGTTTGGCTCTGAGGTTTGGAGAGTGAAAGATGATACCTACAAGTGATTGTAATGTAAGTTTTGGTGGGGCACTGGTAGCTGGCACTGGATTGAGGAGGTGACATGTTTGCTGAGATGCTCTACCTTGGTGGCTTACATGGTGAAGCCAAGGTTTGGGCTCTTGGGTCAATTCCAAGTCTTTAGGCCAACTGTACAGTTGTGGTATAAAAGCATCCCAAGCAGGTGATCTGATTTGCTAAATCACTTACTTTGCGCTGTTTCCTGTTCTAGAAGTGGAGATATTGATAGGTGTTCTGTCTGCACATTCAGGCATTAAAACCGATCTGTGGCCCAGTGGAGGGGTCATCCCACGTCCTAACACATTCGATGTAACTGTATCTTTAGAACTGGTCTGAAATGTTTTGCGAGCTTCTCGGGGTGAATGTCGGGAAGCACTTCTTCACACAAAGGATAGTGTAAATCAGGAACTCTCTTTTCCCTGAAATAAATGCTATTGAGGCTGGAGTTCAGTTGAAATTTTCATTACTAAGATTGGTGGATTTTTGTTAGGTAAGGGTATGTCAAGAGTTGCAGAACCAATGTGGAGAAATGGAGTTAAGCTACAGATCAACCATGACCTAATTGAATGGAAGAAAAGATCAAGGGGCAGAATTGCCTCATCCTGCTCCTGTTCCTATGTTCCTCAGGAAGTTCAGGGGGAGATGGTGGCATAATGGTAATGCCACTGGATTAGTAATTCAGAGACCCAGGCTAATGCTCTGGGGATAAAAGCAAAATACTGTGGATGCTGGAAATCTGAAATAAATATTATGATATAAATATTAACGCTCTGGGGACACAGGTTCAAATCCCACTACAGGAGCTGTTGGAATTTAATCCAATTAAAATATATGAAATTGAAAGCTAGTGTCAATAATGGTGACCACAAACTCATAATCAAACCCCGTCTGGTTCACTAACGCCCTTTAGGGAAGGAAATCTGCCATCCTTACCTGGTCTGACCTACATGTGACTCCAGACCCACAGCAATGTATTTGACTCTGAAATGGCCGAGCAAGCCACTCAGTTCAAGGGCAATTAGGGATGGGCAACAAATGCTGGTCTTGCCAGCGACATGCACAGCCCATGAAAGAAATTTTTAGAAGTTCTAAGGCAGCAGTTCCCAAACTGGGCCACAACCCCCAGCTGGGGTTGCAGAAACAGCAAATGGGCCACAAGAAATGTTAATCTATCTTCCTACCACCCTATTGTCTTGGCCGCAAACTTTTTTCCTTCCCAACAGCTTGGCGATGTGACGGTTTTAAGCATTCTGATTGGCTGTCCGCTCGATTGCTTCCTCTTGACTTGTTGCTAAAAACTTCAAAGGGAAACTAGCAGTGCACGATAAAGGAGGTGCTTTTAACAGACATAGATTGAAATCTTTTCTCTACCCTCGTGTCTCTTATCCCCCATCTCTCTACTTAGTCCATCTAAAAGAAACTTCTAAAGTTCACAGCAGAGAAGGATTTTTGGTCCTTTGGTGTCTGATCTAGCTGAATCCAACTTGATAAGGTTTCTTGATTTTCACAGTTCTTGACTTGTAAAAAATAAATAAATAAATGTTGACGTGTATGCTGACTGCGCCTTATGCTGGACTGCAGTTCTACAGATTGCATCTATCTCTGGTACCTTGCTAAGTTTGTGGTTCATGTGTGAGTGTGAATAGTCAGTATCAATAGTCAGTATCAATAACGGAACTCATTTCTCGTTATCTTGACTCCCTTCTCTCTCCCCTTGTCCAGTCCCTTCCCACCTACATCCGTGATTCCTCTGTCACATCAACAATTTCCAGTTCCCTGGCCCCAACCGCTTCCTCTTCACCATGGATGTCCAATCCCTCTACACCTCCATCCCCCACCAGGATGGTCTGAGGTCCCTTAGCTTCTTCCTTGAACAGAGGCCCGTACAATCCCCATCCACCACTACTCTCCTCCGTCTGGCTGAACTTGTTCTCACACTGAACAATTTCTCCTTTAACTCCTCTCACTTCCTCCAAATAAAAGGTGTGGCTATGGGTACCCGCATGGGCCACAGCTATGCCTGTCTCTTTATGGGGTATGTGGAACATTCCTTGTTCCAGTCCTACTCCGGCCCCCTCCCACAACTCTTTCTCCGGTACATCGATGATTACTTCGGTGCTGCTTCATGCTCTCGTCGGGACCTGGAAAATTTATTAATTTTGCTTCCAATCTCCACCCCTGCATCATTTTCACATGGTCCATCTCTGACACTTCTCTTCCCTTCCTTGACCTCTCTGTCTCAATTTCTGATGATAGACTGTCCACCAATATCCATTACAAGCCTACCGACTCCCACAGCTACCTCGACTACAGCTCCTCACACCCTGCTTCCTGTAAGGACTCCATCCCATTCTCTCAGTTCCTTCGCCTCCGTCGCATCTGTTCTGATGACGCTACCTTCAAAAACAGCTCCTCTGACATGTCCTCCTTCTTCCTTAACCGAGGTTTTCCACCCACGGTCGTTGACAGGGCCCTCAACCGTGTCCGGCCCATATCCCGCGCATCCTCCCTCACGCCTTCTCCTCCTTCCCAGAAACATGATAGGGTCCCCCTTGTCCTCACTTATCACCCCACCAGCCTCCGCATTCAAAAGATCATCCTCCGCCAACTCCAGCATGATGCTACCACCAAACACATCTTCCCTTCACCCCCCCTGACGGCATTCCGTAGGGATCGTTCCCTCCTCCATCACCCCCTACTCCTCAACCCCCACCTATGGCACTTCCCCATGCCCACGCAGAAGATGCAACACCTGCCCCTTCACTTCCTCTCTCCTCACCGTCCAAGGGCCCAAACACTCCTTTCAAGTGAAGCAGCATTTCACTTGCATTTCCCCTAACTTAGTCTACTGCATTCGTTGCTCCCAATGCGGTGGTCTCTACATTGGAGAGACCAAACGCAAACTGGGCGACCGCTTTGCAGAACACCTGCGGTCTGTTCGCAAGAAAGACCCAAACCTCCCTGTCGCTTGCCATTTTAACACTCCACCCTGTTCTCTTGCCCACATGTCTGTCCTTGGCTTGCTGCATTGTTCCAGTGAAGCCCAATGCAAACTGGAGGAACAGCACCTCATCTTCCGACTAGGCACTTTACAGCCTTCCGGGCTGAATATTGAATTCAACAACTTTAGATCTTAAACCACCCCCCCCCCCCCCCCCCCATCCCCACCCCGTTTCTCCCCACCCCGTTTCTCCCCCCTCCCTTTTTTTTCAATAATTTATATAGATTCTTCTTTTCCCACCTATTTCCATTATTTTTAAATCTAAAACTAAAACTTTGTTACTCTTTCCACCCCACCCCCACTAGAGCTGTACCTTGAGTGTCCTGTCTTCCATTCTTAATTAGCACTTTTCTTAGACAATATCACCACCTTCAACACCTCTTTGATCCTTTTGTCTGTGACATCTTTTGATTATCTGCTCCTATCACTGCTTGCTTATCTCCACAATCACCACACCCTCAACTTCTCTCTCTCCCCCCACCCCCCCACCTTAGACCAGATTATATTTCACCTTTCTCCTAACTATACTCAGTTCTGCCGAAGGGTCATGAAGACTCGAAACGTTAACCGATTTCTTCTCCACCGATGCTGCCAGACCTGCTGAGATTTTCCAGGTAATTCTGTTTTTGTTTTGGATTTCCAGCATCCGCAGTAGCTTTTAGCTTTTTGTTTTTAGTATCAATAGCTTGTTAACTATGGGAGGAGCTCACCCAACAGTACCTAATCCCTTCTACAGAATGCATTCCAAAATATGTTACTTATTTTTTTTTCTTGAGAAATATAAACAGTTTATATTGATCTGTCAATGTAACATTTATGATATAAAAATTAAATGTACTTATTTTTCTCTCACTCTTTTTGATACTGTCAAATCCTCCAGTTAAGATGTTAGCATTGTCTTAATGTCTGTGCTAAAAAGGAAGACCTCTACACGAGAGGGTAAAATAATCCAGATTACAATTCAGTAGCCCCTCCTGAAAATGTGTTCTGTAGAGTGGATTAGGTGCAACTGGGTTAGCTGCACCCACAGTTGACGAAATATTGATAATGACCATTCAGATTCCTATATGAACCACCAAGGTAGCAGCGATAGGTGCAATCTCATATAATGAGTAGTCTGCGCACAAGTCAACACTCTTTACCTGAAAAAACAAGAACTGCAAAAATTGAGATCCC
The DNA here is from genome assembly GCF_964194155.1 of Cetorhinus maximus. Classification (NCBI taxonomy): domain Eukaryota; kingdom Metazoa; phylum Chordata; class Chondrichthyes; order Lamniformes; family Cetorhinidae; genus Cetorhinus; species Cetorhinus maximus. The sequence continues at coordinate 11,245,502 of NC_135880.1, forward strand.
TTTTCAAGTAGTCGTTTGGGAGTGCAGAACTTGAGTATTGCTGAAAAAAGAGACCTGTCAAATCACTTTGACTTGCACTCTTCAGGACACTGCAAGAATACCAATATAAGGGGAAAACGACAATTTATACTGTATGTGAAGAGAGTGCTGATTGGTGTTGGTATTCTTGTGTCCTGACTAGTGCAAGATGAAAAGGTTCCATATGTCTTTTTTTCAGCAATGTCCTTTGTCAGTTGGATGCTACCAAATCAGGACCAAAGACCCAGAAGCCTTCCTTCCACTTAGGGCCTGAGATGTTCCTCATAGATTTTCATATTTATATGATGTATTTTATATGTGAACTCAAATAATTTTATATTGAATGTTATTAGGCTACTTTATTGCTGTTTTGTTTCTGTTGGCATCTAAGGTCACGTTAATTTTCCATTGTTAAAATGGGGGGTCGGATTGGAAAATAGCTTGGGAAGCACTGCATGAACTAAGGACGACCAATTTGTGTATGGACTTTTAAGTTACATCGTGGAAGTAGAATTAATGGGATCATTAAAAAACCAACTCGTGGCAGAGTGGGTTGGGCTGTAGATTTTATCTGGCTGGTTGAGCGGAGGTGGTTTGAATGACCCTCCTTCATCTCAAACTAGTTTCTGCAGTTTTCCGAGTCCCGCCTTTTCTGTGAGATCAAAGCCTAAATGGTTTTTGACCTGAAAAAAACGCTTGCTTTCCTTTTACAATGACTAATTCTTGTGTAGCTTAAAAAAAAAATCAGGGCTTGGAAGCTGCACAATTGTGCTTGCACATTAAGCTTTATTGGTTCTTCTGCTAATTGCTCTTGCATTCATTTTACCTCGATGCACAGGGCACACGCTTCAAAGACAATACAACATGGAATTATTAAACTTTAATACTTGGGCATCTTTACATCACCCCTTTACACACGATTACAGAAAACCTCATCATTTTGCCAACGCTGAACATTTTTGAAATGAGATCACTCGAACGAAGAGATAGTAACCGTGGATGGGCTTCGACTTTGATCTGATGTGCAGAGGTGATATCTCTCGTGAGTCCTCGGTCCTCTTTTAGGCAGTCACTTTGTGAGCCGTGTGGGTTTCTACATTACGAGTAATGGATTCTGTTTTCTTCTCTCGTGTTGCAGAGGAAGCGCCTGTACGAAAATAATAAAACAGTCTGAGTCAAGGCAATGGCAACTAGGCGGGAAAACACCTGGGCAGTGCTGTGGAGATGTGCCACAGTCAAAACTTGTTTTAATTTCAGCCCATAATGTTTGTCCTGGTTTGTCCATTTGCAAAAACAAGGATGTGTAGCGTCCCCTACCACACAGCCCAATTCTTCTTTAAATACCTCCATGATAACAAGAAACGGCTGAAGGCACTGGATAATGCAAAGGCCCTGACAATATTCCGGTGCTGAAGACTTGTGCTCCGGAACTTGCTGTGCTGCTAGCTGAGCTGTTCCAGTACAGCTACAACACTGGCATCTACCCGGCTATGTGGAAAATTGTCCAGGTATGTCCCATACACAAAAAAACAGGATAAATCTAACCTGGCAAATTACCGCCCCAACAGTCTGCTCTCAATTATCAGTAAAGTGATGGAACGGGTCACCAGATCACCAATGCTATCAAGCAGCATTTGCTTAGCAATAACCTGCTTAGTGATACCCAGTTTGGGTTCCGCCAGGGCCACTCAGACCTCATTACAGCCTTGGTTCAAACATGGACAAAAGAGCTGAGCTCCCGAGGTGAGATGAGAGTGACTGCCCTTGACATCAAGGCAGCATTTGGCCGAGTGTGGCATCAAGGAGCCCTAGCAAAACTCGAGTCCATGGGAATCAGGAGGAAAACTCTCCGCTGGTTGGAGTCATACCAAACACAAAGGAAGATGGTTGTGATTGTTGGAGGTCAATCATCCAGGACATCACTGCAGGAGTTCCTCAGGGTAGTGTCCTCAGCTCAACCATCTTCAGCTGCTTCATCAATGACCTTCCTTCCATCATAAGGTCAGAAGTGGGGACGTTTGTTGATGATTGCACAATGTTCAGCACCATTTGCGACTCCTCAGATACTGAAGCAGTCCATGTCCAAATGCAGCAAGACCTGGACAGTATCCAGGCTTGTGCTGACCAAGTGACAAGTAGCATTCGCACCACACAAGTGCCAAGCAGTGCAGCTGCCACAACATTCAAAAAGCTTGACACCATCCAGGACAAAGCAGCCTGCTTGATTGGCACCACATTCACTCCCTCCACCGCCAATGCACAGCAGCAGCAGTGTGTACCATCTACAAGATGCACTGAAGGAATTTGCCAAGGCTCCTTAGACAGCACCTTCTAAACCCACGACCACTGCTACCTAGAAGGACAAGGACGGCAGATAGATGGGAATGCCATCACCTAGAAGTTCTCCAAGTCACTCACCATCCTGACTTGGAAATATATCGCCATTCCTTCACAGTTGCTGGGCCAAAATCCTGGAACTCCCTTCCTAACGGCACTCTGGGACTGCAGCGGTTTAGGAAGGCAACTCACCACCACCTTCTCAAGGGCAACTAGGGATGGGCAATAAATGCTGGCCCAGCCAGCGAAGCCCACGTCCCGTGAATGAATTTTTAAAAAGTCATTCGAAGTGATAAGTCTAGATATGTGTTAAGTCACCTTTGACCCCAATACCTGCTGAGTTAGTTGACCTTAGCTGCACACCATTCAGCCCATTGTACCTACTCTGAAAGGTTTATCTAGTTAGTCCCACTCTTTCCCCACACTCCTGCAATTACTTCCTCTTCAAGTATTTATCCAGTTCCCTTTTGAATGTTTTGTTTTATTGAATCTGCTTACGCTGCCCATCCAGTTAGTACATTCCACATCACAGCTCTCAAAAAACTTCTCATCTCCCCCTCTGGTTCATTTGTCAATTGTCTTAAGAAGCTCTGAAGAAGTCATATGGACTCGAAACGTTAACTCTATTTCTCTCTCCACAGATGCTGTCAGACCTGCTGAGATTTTCCAGCATTTTCTGTTTTTGTCTAAAATCTGCGTGGTTTGATCCCGCCAGTGGCAACAATTTCACCTTATCTACTCTGTCAAAACCCCTCATAATTTCAATATGGTTTGTGAGCCTGTGGTGATGTGCATGTTAAACAGATTAAACAGAGTGACACAGATTAAAGCAGACTATTGAAACAAAAGACAGCTGTCCCATTAGATCTGCACTTTTCAGTCAACCCACGATATTCTCAGTCATAGATCTGCCCCTGCCCGAAAATCCCTCTTTCCTTTGTGAATGAAACACACCTGTCGATCACTTCCTATCCCACGTTCTCCCTTTCTCTGCATGGTATTGATCCAGCCTCTTTATAACAAGGTATTATTCGATAATGGAATTAACAGCTGTTCCCCCTCCCGCTGCTATAACTGTCACACGAATACAACACGGTGAATTTGTGGTGAGATTCCCAGCCAACACCTCCTTCTCATAAGATAAATGCAAAATACTGCAGCTGCTGGAAATCAGAAACAAAAACAAAGTGTTGGAAAAACTCAGCAGGTCTAACAGCATCTGTGGAGAGGGATACAGAGTTAATGTTTCAAGTCTGACTTCTTCTGAGCAGGCTGTTTTAGGACTTGAAACATTGACTCTGTCTTTCTCTCCACAGATGCTGTTAGACCTCCTTCTCATAGTTCGTTCCGAATGTCAACCATCTCTAGGGGCTGGTGAATTTTGTAATTGTGTCCTGGGGGGCAGCAGAAGGTAACGCCTGGGCTGGTTTCAATAGCCTCAGGAGGTTGGGGAGGAATTTTCCAGAATATCTTTCCCTTACTGGCCCAACTTTTCTTTTGCCTCTGCAGTAGATTATACGATTCCAGCTGAAGGGGAGATATGAGGGAGGGAAGTGCCCAGCCAGAGTGCTCCAGCCATTGTGAGTGTGGGGCAATCTTGGTGGAATAGCTGGCCTTACCCATCAATTTTTGTACATGAAGGTCTTGCGGCTCAGTTGGTTAGGACTCAAACTCAATGCCTTCCAACTCAGAGGCAGAAGTCCCTTTCCAGGACTTGATGGCCACAAAGAGGCACTCATGACATGATTCAACAGGCCATTATTCAGCCTGCAAATTCTAATACTCCACACGATCCCCCAAGGGGAGGAAGGAATTTGAAGATGTGCCTATTGAATAATTTTGTATATTCATATGTCCTTGGAGTTCTCTACTCACTGACAGTTAATTAACCCAGTGAGTGATAGTTTGTAGCAGAGGAATAGGAGCTTTGGCCCAACTGGACTATGCCACTGTGCTCTAAAAGAGACTACTTTATCCTCTAACCCCACCAGAATATCCTACTATTCTATTCTCTCTCGTGTTTATCTAGCTTCCCTTTAAATGCATCTATGCTATTCACCTCAACCACTCCGTATAGTAGCAAATTTCATATTCCAACGCCCTTTCTGGGTCAAGTTTTTTCCGTATTTATTTGTGACTATTAGATTTATGGCCCCTATTTCTTATCTCCCCTACAAGTGGAAAGATCTCCTCCGTGTCTACTCTATCAAACCCTTTTATAAGGGTATCCATCAGGCCACCCAATGGATAGCCATGGTCAAAGGGAGGAGGGTGACAAATAATAAACCTCTACTAAATAAAGGAAGACGTTAATAAAACTACACAATAGACATGTAATTGGAAAATGAACTTCATGAAAGAAGGTGACATATTTTGGTAGGACAAATGAGGAGGCCATATACTCCTTGGAAAATAAAGGGGGTGGTAAAGGAGCAGAGCAGCCCAGGGGTACCGATAAACCATAACTAGCCAAGTAGGTGAAGAAGAAAATAAAACAAAACAAAGCATTGGGATTTATTTCTAGAATGGCAGAATTGAAAAGCAGTGAAGTCATGTCAAACTTTCATAAAAGCTAATTAGGCCACATTTGGATGACTGTGAACAATTCTGGCCCTCATATTATAAAAAGGATATATAGGCACTGGAGAAGGTACAAAAATGTCACACTAGAATGATACCAGAACTGAGAGGTTATATCCATCAGAAAAGATTTCAGGTTTGGGGCAGCTTTCTCTAGAAAACTGAGGGGTGCTCCCACTTTGTGGGTTGATGGTGGCATAGTGGTAATGTCACTGACTAGTTATCTAGTGGTACAGGTAATGATCTGGGGCCATGGCTTCAAATCCCACCAGGGTGGAGTTCAATTTAAAATGTTATAGTAAATCTGGAATATAAAGCTAGTCTCAGGAATGCTGACCATTAAAGCATCATTGGTTGTTGTTGAAAAACCCACCTGATTCGCTAATGTCCTTCAGGGAAGGAAATCAGCCGTCTTTACCTGGTCTGGCCCACATGGGACTCCAGACCCACTGCAATGTGATTGATACTTAACTGCCCTCTGAAATGGCCTAGCGAGCCACTCAGTTCAAGGGCAATTAGGGATGGGCAACAAATGCTCGCCTAGCCAGTGACACCCACATCCCCTGAAAGAATTTTTTAAAAAACCTAATGGAGGTCTTTAAGATTATGAAAGAGTTTGATTGGCTAGATGTAGAGAAGATGTTTCCACTTCTGGAGGAGCCAAAAACTAGGGGCCATAAATAAAAGATAGCCATTAATAAATCTAAGAGGGAATTCAGGAGAAACTTCCTTATCCAGAGCATAGTTAGAAGGTGGAACTCGCTACCACGGGTAGAGGTTGAAGCGAATAAAATAGATGCATTTCAAGGGAAGCTAGATAAGCACATGAGGAAGAAGGGAATAGAAGGATATGTTGATGGATTGAGATGAAGAGGGGGTGGGAGGAGGCTCTGGTGGAGGACAAATACTGGCATAGACCAGTTGGGCTGAATGGTTTGTTCCTATACTGTTAGTACTTTGTAATGCTTTGTTGCAAGAAGGAAAAATGTTCCCAGACACTTGTCTTACCTGCAGAGTTCTCGTTCGATAGTCCCAGCCTCTCCTCCTCTGCTTCCAGCAGCTTCCTGTAGGTGGCGATCTCAGCGTCCAGTGTCAGTTTGACATTGAGCAGGTCCTGGTATTGCTGTAAATAATAGGCCATCTCAGATTTAGTTTCTTGCAGTTGGGACTCCAGCTGGGCGATGACGTCCTGCAGACTCGCTGCTTTCTCCAGGTGACTGGCCTCCATGTCCTCTAGCTGGCTGTCTAGGCACTGGACGGCGCTTCTCAGCGTGCCGATCTCGCTCTCCAGATCCACAACGTGCTGCTGCAGGATACTGATCTCATCCTTCGTGCTCTGGATCTGATCGTCAAACTTGGTGGCGTGCAGCCGGAGGCTATTGAACTTGCTCTTGTACCAAGTCTCAGCTTCCCTGAGGTTCTTGGCAGAAATCTCTTCCATCTGAACTCGAACGGAACGCAAGGCAGCCCCCAGATCAGGACGGGTTGAGTCCAGTTCCACCGAGACATTGGACTCTTCAACCTGACGGACCAGGTCAGTCACCTCTTCCTCGTGCATCTTTCTCAGGAAGTCGATCTCTGCCACAAGCTGCTCGATGTTTCTCTCCAGGTCGGCTTTTTGCAAAGTGGCATCATCCACGTCCTTCCGAAATTCTCTCAGGATCCTCTCTGCTTCATCTTGAGTGGTGAAAGCAAATGGTTTATTTGACTTTATACTTTGTATGAGAAGAACACAGGCATACACACATATACACACATAGGGGAGCACACAGTGACACACAGGCACAGACATGCAGCGACACACCAACATAGAGACACAGACGTACATGTACACACAGTCACAGAATCACATACACACCAATATACATGCACACATACACACATGTGCACGAGCACATGTGCACACGCACAAATACACATGCAAATACACATGAACATGCACAGAGAAAAGCATACTCACACAGATAAACACACACACAGATACACTCACACAAACAAACATACAGATGCAGGCATACATACACAAAAACACACAAATACACTCTCAAAAAGAAAAACATATGAACATACATAGACACACAAATTCACTCATGCACACAAATAAACATGCAAACACACAGATACAGAAAGATAAACACACATAGACATGAAACACAGGCAGACACATCCACAAAAACATTTCTGCTCATATACAAGAACCTTGTGCCTGTCTAGACTCAGACTCATAGATGTTTACAGCACAGAAGGAGGCCATTCAGCCCATCATGTTTGCGCTGGTCAACAAAGATCTGACTACACTAATCCCATTTTCCAGTGCTTGACCCATAGCCCTGGAGGCTATGGCAATGCAAGTGAATATCTAAATACTTCTTAAATGTTAAGAGAGTTTCTGACTCAACTACCCTTGCAGGTAGCGAGTTCCAGAAATCCCACCACCCTCTGGGTGAAAAATTTCTCAACTCCCCTCTTAGCCTTCTACCTCATCTTAAATCTATGCCCCCTGGTTATTGACCCCTCTACTAATGGAAAAAGTGCCTTCCTATCCATCCTATCCATGCCCCTCAATCTTATACACCTCTATCAGGTCCCCTCTCAACCTTCGCTGCTCCAAGGAAAACAGCCTCAGCCTATCCAATCTTTCATCATCGCTCAGACCCTCCAGCCCAGGCCGCATCCTGGTGAATCTCCTCTGCACCCTCTCCAGTGCAATCACATCCTTCCTATAATGTGTCACACAAAATGTTTCACTTGAAAGCGTTGCACATACAAACTGTGCATCACAGTTACACCAACATGCTCAACTATCATTCATTAAACAACAAATCACAACTGAACAAGAGAGGGAGCCAACCAATGACATTTTTTTTTAAAGAAGACGGAAGTCAGTCATTTATTATTGGTTTATTCTAACTGGGAGCCAGGAATTTACAAGAAGCTTCCAACCTTAGTGTCAGCTGTTAGCCTCTCACTGAGTGCACAATGGCGTGTAAAAATTGTGCGTAAAACACAATTTACAGTATCGTCCAATTACATTCAAACAAAACCAAGCACAGATAATGAAGGTATTTCATTCATTTACCCTCCGTCCCTTGTCTATACTGGAAAAGTGGGAGAAGAACATTTTCCTCTGAGTTGCTGATCTGACCGATCAGCAGGAGTGACACTGCAGCCGGCCCCAGTGCTCCTGGGTTAGAGTGGGGGTCCAGGCTCCAGATGTGGAAAAGGGGGTCCCGAGGCCCAAGCAGGATAACCTGCTGGCCTTTCCCCCTGCCCCATAAACTCCTACTCCCAGCCTCAAAATTGATACCGGGTGGGAAACAGCCCTTAAGGGAGCAATAATTGGCCACTTAAGGGCCTCGACTGGGGCGAGGGCAGGCGGGAGAGGGCAGTGGGAAGGCCACACCGGGGATTTTACAGGAGAAAGGAATAGAAGACTTTTTTTAAAAATGCATTCTTTCATGGGGCGTGGGCATCACTGGCAAGGGCAGCATTCGTTGTCCATCCCTAATTGCCCTTGAACTGAATGCCTTGCTAGGCCATTTTGGAGGGGAGTTAAGAGTCAACCACATTGCTGTGGGTCTAGAGTCACGTTTAGACAGAAATCAATAGACTTCTGAAGAACAATGATATCAAGATACAGCATTGAGGCAGATGATCAACCTGAATGGCAGAGAAGGCTCTATGGGCCAAATGGCCTGTTCCTATGGCAGATTTCCTTCCCCAAAGAGTATTTTATAACAATTGACAATAGTTTCACGGACACTGTTAGTAGCTTCATTTCCGGATTTTATTAATTGAATTTAATTTCCACCAGTTGTGGGATTTGAACCCATGTCCCCAGAGCAATTAAGCTGGGTTTCTGGTCTGGTGACATTACCACTATGCCAAGAAGGTTTGCTGAAGTAAGATGGGAGGAGGCTTGTGTGCAGCATAAACACTGCTGAATGGCCAGTTTCTGTGTTGTAGATATTATATAATTCTTTGTCCACTGCTTTTGGAGGAATGTTGATATTTCCTCTAAAGTTAGAGACAGGAGAAATTTCACCAGCCTTTGTAACTTGATCCAAAAATCCTGAATTTGGAAGAATAGTCTCAAACCAACTTCCAAAGAGTGTGCTTATGTCTAAAGTGGCTCCCCACCTCTCCACATCCCATTCCTCCCTTAATTAAAAACAGAAGAACATTTTTCAGCAAAATTAATCACTCACCAGTGAAACCGAAGAACATAAAGCCACACATTCACACACTTATCACTACATTGTTAATTGATGGCTGTGCCTTCAGCTGTCTCTAGGCCATAAATCCCCAGAAGGAGTTTCGAACTGACACCTAGTCCTGTTCACCCGAGTGTGTTCACTGACCTACATTAGTTCCACATCTGGAAACACTGCCACTTTAAACTTCACAGCCTTAGATTCAGATCCCTCCATGACCTTATCCCTTTCTTCCTTTATAATCTCCCCAGCTTTACAATCCTCCGTGATATCTGCATTTCCTTCAATTCTGCTTTCTTAGGCATCGCCGGTTTTCATCGCTCCTCCGTTGGTGGCCATGCTGTTAGCTGCCTGGCCACTAAACTCTGGAATTCCCTCCCTACACTTCCCTGCCTCTCCACCTTCTCCCTCCTTCTTTAAAACTTACCTCTTTAACCAAGCTTTTAGTACCTGGCTTAATATCTCCTTGTGTAGCTCAAGCTCAAAGTTTGTTTGATAATGGTCCTGTGAAGTGCCTTGGGATGTTAAGGGCGCTATATAAGTGAAGCTGTTATTGAAGGGAATTAAAACTAGCATTCTCCACATAATCTCCTTCCTGATTTCTCTCTCCCTCTTGCTTGCCCCTGTGAGTCTTATAATGGACCCATCAACTGGGTTTCTTAATCTGATAAAAACTGTTTAATCTTACCCCACACCTCCAACCCTTTGTGAATTTAGCATTAGTTTAAGTGACTGTTTAACCGACAGTCATCCCCCCGAATTTTATCAAGAGTTAGCTGGATGGAAATGGTGAAATGTTTTTATATTCAGTACATTTATCACAAAGTCATAGGATAAATATATCTGATCTCCGTTTGAAATTATTGATCGTCTCTGCTCCTTAGTCGGCACCGAGTTCCAGGTCATTATCACTCACTGCGTAAAAAAGTTTTTCCTCACATCACAACCCCTCCATGTACTCCTTACCCAAAAGCTTAAATTTGTGTCTCCTAGACTATGTACCATCAGCTAATGGGAACAGTTTTTCATTGTCTATCTTATTCAAACCTGTCATAATCTGGTACTTCTCTACCAGACGTGTCCTCAATCTCCTTTGCTCCAAGGGGAACAACCCCAGCTCGTCCAACCTAACCTTGTAACTAAAATCCCCCAAACCCTGGAACCATTCTGGTAAATCCCCTCTGCATCTTCTCAAAGATCCTTATATCCTTTCTAAAGCGCGATGACCAGGACAAGACACAATACTCTTGTTGCAGACTAACCAGAGCTTTATAAAGGTTCAGAATAACTTCTCTGCCTTAGTACTCAATACCTCTATTTATGACTGACTGCATTGCTGTACAGAGAGCTGGCATGGGATCAATGGGCCAAATAGCCTCCTTCTGTGCCATAATGTCTCTATATGGGTAAGAAAAGATCCTCCATTCGCTCGCTTACTGCATGACATTTACAGCACAGTAACAGGCCATTCGGCCCAACTGATTTGTGCTGGCGTTTATGCCCCATATGAGCTTCCTGCCACTCCTACTTCATCTAACTCCATCAACATATCCTTCTATTCCTTTCTCCCGCATGTGTTTACCTAGCTCCCCCTTAAATGCATCAATGCTTTTCACCTCAACTGTTCCCTGTGGTAGCGAGTTCCACATTCTTACCACTCTCTGGGTAAAGAGGTTTCTTCTGAACTCCCTGTTTGATTTCTCGGTGACTATCTTATATTGATGACCTGATCTTTCCCACAAGTGGAAACATCTTTAGGTTGATCCTAACAATCCTTTTGATAATCTTGTTTTCCAAGTGTCGGTGACCTCCTTATACTCCCTACCAAAATATACTGGCTCAAAGTTTTTTATATTGAAATTCATTTATCTTGTAATACATTGTTCTTTTGTGTTCTAGATACTGAACGTGACGAGATGACGGGTGGACGCGGTTCGGTTTTGAATATCAGCTGGTGTCGGCCAGGTCAGGATGAGTAAGTTTACCTTTGAGGTCGAGCTGCTCCTGGCATTTCAGCCTCCAGTAGTCGACCTCCTCCTCGGTGTTGCCGGCCTCGATCTCTGCCACCCCTTTCTCGTGCGTCAGCCTCTCGATCAGCTCCTTCAGTTCCTCGAACTGCTGCTGGTACTCATCCCTTATCCCCTGGGGCACCTTGTACCTGGACCTCAGGCCAGCCAACTCTTCCCTCAGTTGGGAGTTGCGCTGCTCCAGACTCCTCACCTTGTCGATGTAGCCGGCCAAGCAGCTGTTGAGTTGCTGCATCTCCTCCTTTTCGTTGGCTCGGACCTCCGGGCCGGCCTCAATTGCCCTGGCCAAGCAGCCTCCTGCTCTGCCCCAGGAGCCTTGGTAAACCCGGGACTCGGTCGAGTGAGAGCGGTAGTGGGTTGGGGAGGGGCTCTGGACCCTCACCCCGCTCCTGCCGGACCGGTTCATGGAATTAGTCTTTTGGCTGTAAGAGAAGCTCCTCATCTTCACCTCTCTGTTGAGCTGATGCTCTTCCCTACGATCCCCCAGCTCTGGCTGGCGTTCTTATAGGGATCGGCAGGAATGTGACGGCCACTGTGCAACTCTTACAACATTTTCCAAAATTGGAATATGATGACTTTATGGAGCTCTTTCAGCTCTGGGCGAGCTCCACAGATAGTCTTCACATCCAAGTGCTACATTACTATGGGGTCATGTCATGTTCTGTTCCCACCTTTCTTATCCAGCTCCTTCCTCTCTTCCTCTATCAACCTGACCAGCCCAACCCAATGTCTGGAATGTGTAACTCCCTCCCCGTCCGGGAGATGATGGATTGAAAATGAATGCGCAAGTTTTCACTCTGACGTCTGATTATTTTTTTCTCTTGTCTTTCCATTTGTGGATCTTTCTAGAACATCTCAATGGATTTCTTTTCATCTCTGTCAAGAGATTCTCCTCCAGCGCCCCCTCTCTATTATCCCTCCCACCAGCCCTGCCCTTTACCCCTTCCTTATCCAGATGTCCACAGGTTAAAAAATTAGGGATCTCCCATTTAAGACAGAGATGAGGAGAATTTTTTTCTCAGAATGTCGGAACTCACTCCCCCAGAGAGTGGTGGAGGCTGGGCCAATGAATATTTTTCAGGCTGAGGTAGATATTTAAAAATTATTTCATGGGATGTGGGTGTCACTAGCTAGGCCAGCATTTTTATTGCCCATCCCTAGTTGCCCTTGAGAAGGTGGTGGTGAGCTGCCTTCTTGAACCGCTGCAGCCCATGTGGTGTAGGTACACCCAGAGTGCTGTTAGGGAGGGAGTTCCAGGATTTTGACTCAGCGACAGTGAAGGAACAACAATATATTTCCAAGTCAGGATGGTGAGTGGTTTGGAGGGGAACTTCCAGGTGGTGGTGTTCCCCTGTGTCTGCTGCCCTTGTCCGTCTAGGTGGTAGCAGTCATGGGTTTGGATGGTGCTGTTGAGGGAATCAAGGGTGCAGGAGGCAGACAGGAAAGTGGTGCTGAGGCCACAATCGGATCTTCCATGATCTCAACAAATGGTGGAGCAGGCTCAAGGGGCCGAATGGCCTACTCCCGCTCCTAATTTCTATGTTCATATGTGTCAGCCATGGCTCGGGGGGTAATATTCTCACCTCCGATTCAAGAGATAGTGGGTTCAAGTTCCATTCCAGAGACTTGAGCATAAAAATCAAAGCTGACACTCCCAGTACTGTACTGAGGGAATGTGGCACTGTCAGACGTGCAGTCTTTCAGATGAGACGTTAAATCCTCTCAGGTGGGCATAGAAAGATCCCATGGCACTATTTCAAAATAGATCAGGGGAGTTATCCCTGGTGTCCTGGCCAGTATTTATCCCTCAGTCAACATCACAAAAACAAATTACCTGGTTATGGCCACATTGTTGTTTGTGGGAACTTGCTGTGTGCAAATTGGTTGCTGTGTTTCCTACATTACAACAGTGACTAGGCTTCAGAAAGTACTTCACTAGCTGTGAAATTCTTTGGGACATTCTGTGGTCGTGAAAGGCGGTTATACAAATGCAAGTCCTTTTTTCCCCCATTCTTAACTTCTATGCTGTCTGTATCCTAACTTGCACCAAGTCCTGCTCACTGACCTACATTGGCTCCCGGTCTGGCAATGCTTTGATTTTTTAAAATTGTTATTCCTCCTCGGCCTTGACCTTCCCTATTTCTGAAACCTCCTCTAACCTTACAGACCTACAAATGCTGGGTGTAGAGAATCGGGAATTCACACTAAGGGCCAGAATTGGAGGGGTGCAACAATTTTGGAGGGTTGTAGGGCTGGAGAAAGTTACGTAGATAGGAAGGGGTAAGGCCACGGGGGATTGGCATAATACGCCACATCAGGAGGCCATTTAGCCCATCATGTCTGTGCCAGCTCTTTGAAAGAGCTGTCTAATTAGCCCCCGCTCCCCCACTCTGTCCCCACCCCCCTGCAACATTTCCCCAATAAGCTCAGATAGAAAATTAGCTTAGGACAGAAAACAGCGAGCCTGGTAAATGGCTGTTTTTCAGACTGGTGAGAACATAAGATCATGAGGAATAGGAGCAGGAGCAGGCCATTCGCTCCCTCACACGTACTCCCCCATTCGATAAGATCGTGGCTGATCTGATTGTGGCCTTAGCTCCACTTTCCTGTCTGCCCCCCCTTGACTCCCGTGTCGATCAAAAATCTGCCTAACTCAGCCTGGAATATATTCAATGACCCAGTCTCCACTGCTCTCTGGGAAAGAGAATTCCAAAAACTCATGACCCTCTGAGAGCAGAAATTCCTCCTCATCCCTCCCTTCCATGGGAGACCCCTTATTCTGAAACTGTGCCCCCTAGTTCTAGATTCCCCCACAAGAGGAAACACCCTCTCAGCACCCATCCTGTCAAATCCCCTCAGAATCTTATATGCCTCAATAAGGTCACCTTTAATTCTTCTAAACTCCAATGAGTACAGGCCCAACCTGCTTGACCTTTCCTCATAAAACAAACCTCTCATCCTAGGAATCAGCCTAGTGAACCTTCTCTGAACTGCGTCCAGTGTAAGTATGTGTCTCCCTAAGTAAGGTTTCCAAAATTGTACATTGTGTGGTTTCACCAATGCCTCATACAGATCTAGCAAGATTTTGCAACTTTTATACTCCATCCCCCTTGCCATAAAGGCCAACATTCCATTTGCCTTCCTAATTATTTGCTGTACCTTCATGGTGACTTTTTGTGATTCATGTACAGGACACCCAGATCCCTCTGTACCGCAGCATTCAGCAATCCCTCTCCATTTAAATGGCATACTATTTTTCTATCCCTCCTGCCAGAGTGGACAACCTCACAGTTTCCCACATCTGCCAAATTTTTTGTCCACTCACTTAGCCTATCTCCATGTCCCTATGCAGGCTCTTTGGCCAGGATTTTCCGTGCCCACCAACGTCGGGAGTGTTCAGTGGTGTGAGCGGTCAATATGGCGAGAAGGCCAAAAATTGGTTTCATGACGTCGCGAAACCAGTTTGCGATCGTCCGCTCCGCCCGTTGACGGTGGGACGCGATCCCCGCCATCGGATGTTGGGAACCTCATCCCCTCATCCGATGTACGTATTGTCACACATCAGCGTATCGTTTTAAGCCCAGCCTGCCGGACTCACCCATATATTTCCAAGTCAGGATGGTGTGTGGCTTGGAGGGGAACTTCCAGGTGGTGGTGTTCCCATGTGTTTGCTGCCCTTGTTGTTCTATATGGTAGAGGTCACAGGTTTGGAAGGTGTTTTCAAAGGAGCCTCGATGAGTTGTTCCTATCTTCACCCCGTTGGATTGTCCACCCTTGTTGGCGGGAAAACACTCCGACGTGTTTCACAACAGACTATATAAGGCGTGCACCTGGTGAGCTACACTTCACTCGGGGCTTCGAGGTTGGTTTGCCTTCCTTGCTTCGGGCAGCACTCGCAGTCATCAGCGCCAGGCTTCACAGGCAGCATCACATCACTTTTAGGGGGGCTTACAGGTAGACCTCTACCTACCAGACCAGCCAAATGTGGGTGGCTTTTCAATGACTGCAGGGCTAGGGCTTGTTTGGGGAAGGGAGATAAGTGGCCTCAGGCAAGGGAAGAAGCTGCAGGACAAGAGCTGTACTAAGTAAGGAGGGTATCCCTGGGTCTGTGTGGGGGCAAATGTTGGTCTGTGCAAGTGGCCTCAAGTTGGTGAGGGTTGGGGAGGCAGTCTCCAGAAGAGATGAGGCCAGGTTGAGATGTGAGGGTGTGTGTGAGAGAGTGAGTGGTGATGTCCCTTGAGCTGGCAGTGAGTGAGATGCCAGTGAATGTCTGATGGGCTCGAGTGTGTGAGTTTAGAGCGATGAGATGGTTGCCATACCCTAGCGGCACGGATGAGATCATTCATCCTCTATCTGCATTGGATGGCCAACCTCTTCTGTGCAGCATTGGCACTGATCCCCACTGCCATCGCCTACCAAGCCGGAGTGATAATGTAGCTGCCCCTCCAGCAGCCAGAGCAGGGGTAGAGGGCATCACAGCGGGGCCTCCACAGTGTCCAAAAGGCTTGAGGCCTGCAGTCTTCTTGCCTTTCGGGGCCATGTCTTCTTTGCTGCAGTCCTGGGCTAGAAGCACTGAGAGCGGCTGTATTTGAAATGTGGTGCGTGGCATGATGAAGTAGCGGAGTGATGGAATGGCAGGTAACTCCGAGCCCACCTGCCATCGAAACAGCGTGTATCCCGGGAATGCATCATTAATGAGGCGGGTTTGGGACAATACAGCGTGAAAACCCGCCATTGCGGCCGGGTGGGTAAAATGTCGTTTTACCCGCCCACTACCACGCCCTGCAAATCTGGGACAATTCGGCCCTTTGAATCCTCTTCACAACTTGTTTCCTTTATTTCTTCTTTCATGGGATGTGGGCTTCGCTGACCAGGCCAGCATTTATTGCCCATCCCTAATTTCCCTTGAGAAGGTGGTGGTGAGATGTCTTCTTGAACCACTGTGGTCCATGTGGTGCAGGTACACCCACAGTGCTGTTAGGGAGGGAGTCCCGGGATTTTGACCCAGCGACAGTGAAGGAACGGTGATATATTTCCAGGTCAGGATGGTGAGTGGCTTGGAGGGGAACCTCCAGGCGGTGGTGTTCCCATGTGTCTGCTGCCCTTGTCCTTCTAGGTGGTAGAGGTCACGGGTTTGGAAGGTGTTTTCGAAGGAGCTTCGGTGAGTTGTTCCTATCTTCATATCATCAAATTTGGCTACCATACAGTCGGTCCCTACATCCAAGTTATTAATATAGATCATAAATAGTTGAGACTCCGGTACTCATCCCTGTGGCCCTCCACTAGCTCCCGCCCCTAGTTTGCCATCTTGAAAATGACCCATTTATCCCAATCCTCTGTTCCTATCCTGACCCTCTGTTGGAGACAGTGGTGTTCCCCAAGGGTCAACGCTCGGATCACTGCTTTTTATGATATATATTGGAATGTGGAGCGAAGTTTCAAAATTTGCCAATGGCACCAAAATTGGAGGTGTGCCAAATAGCGAGGATGGTTTCAATCGACTGCAACAGGGCATAGATAGGCTGGCAAAATGGGCAGCTAAGTGACAGGTGGAATTTAATATAGGGCAGGATTGTACTTTTGTCAGGCGGGCGTGTGCCTGACGCCATCGCGCACTCTCGCGATATGTTGGTCGGTGGGTGCGCATAAGAGTGGGTAGCCTGCCTGCTGACAGTTATGAGGCTTAGTAAGGCCCTTAAGCAAGTTATTAATTTCTATTTCTCGCTGCCCGACCAACCTTACGGTTGATGGGTGAATAGGCCAGGCGGCCTTTACACTTCTTACAAAACCTCATCCACAGGAGGGATGAAGTTTACAAAGGTAAATAACAAAGTGGAAAATGTTTTTCAACTTCAACTTGTGTGTGTGTGTGTGTGTGTGTGAGGCTGCTTCAGGGTGTGTAACGGGTTGAAAGGTTACAGGGAGAGGGCGGGAAATTGGAGTTGAGGCTGAAATGAGATCAGACATGATCGTATTGAATGGCGGGACAGGCTCGAGGGGCTGAATTGCCGACTCCTGCTCCTTGTCCTTATGTTCATATGTTATGTTCATTTTAAACATGACTGAGTCACATGTGACTGGGGATATGTTTATATCATGTCTAAAATCTTTATTTTGTTTTGTACAATTCTTCAGCTCCCTGAGGCAGCTCTGTGCCCTCAGGAGCTGTTAGCGCACACTCCCCTGCGCCTGTGCACACTTCCACGCTCACCCTCCTCCTGCCCCCATGCTGGCTGTTGATTGGCCAGCCAGCGTGAATTCGTGGTCGGGGGGGGCAATTGCATGTGGCTGACCTTATCCCGGCCGCTCTCGGGCCTGCCCACTACACACGCCGGACAAAAGGAAATCTCTGGCCATAGAGAAGTGTGAGGTGAAGCATTTTGGCAGAAGGGTTAGAGAGAGGCAATATGGACTTATTGGCAAAATTCTAAAGAGCTCACATGAACAGAGGGATCTGGGGTGTCCATCTGCATTGATGCAGATGACACAAAGATTGGCTGAGTAGTGGATAGTGTAGAGGATAGCCACAATCTCCAAAACGATATAGATGGGTTGGTGGAGTGGGCGGTAAAGTGGCAGATGGATTTTAACATAGAGAAGTGTGAGGTCATATATTTAGGGAGGTCAAACAGTTACAGGGATTACACAATAAATGGGAATATACTAAGAGGGGTAGATGAAGTGAGAGATCTTGGTGTACAAGTACACAGGTCCCTGAAGGCAGCAGTTCAAGTAGACAAGGTTGTAAAGAAGGCATATGGAATGCTGTCCTTCATTGGCAGAGGTGTAGAATATAAAAGTAAGGATATAATGTTGGAATTGTATAAAACACTGGTGAGGTCACAACTGGAGTATTGTGTGCAGTTCTGGTCACCACATTACAGGAAGGACGCAATAGCTCTGGAGAGAGTGCAGAGGAGGTTTACAAGAATGTTGCCAGGGTTAGAAAAGTGTAGCTACGAGGAGAGATTGGATAGGTTGGGTTAAAAGCAAAAAACTGCGGATGCTGGAAATTCAAAACAAAAACAAAAATACTTGGAGAAACTCAGCAGGTCTGGCAGCATCTGCGGAGAGGAACACAGTTAATGTTTCGAGTCCGAATGACCCTTCAACAGAACTAAGTAAAAATAGAAGAGAGGTGAAATTTTCCTTAGTTCTGTTGAAGGGTCATTCGGACTCGAAACATTAACTGTGTCCCTCTCCGCAGATGCTGCCAGACCTGCTGAGTTTTTCCAGGTATTTTTGGATAGGTTGGGGTTATTTTCCTTAGAACAAAGAAGGCTGAGAGGTGACTTGATTGAGGTGTATAAAATTATGAGGGTAATAGATAGAGTGGACAGGATAAAATTGTTTCCCTTGGTGGGCTTCGTATGGCACAAGAGGTGGGGTTACACATGCACACTCCTGATTAGGGAGGGGTAATGCTTGCACATGAGGGAGGGGCTACACAGAGACACGTAATGGTGGGGGAGGGGTGTGGTGGGAGGTGGGGGAAAGGGTGGTGTGTTCATTCCTGAAGGAAATGAGGGTGCTGAGTGACAGACAGTCATTGTCCTGGGACTGCAGCCAGGGTTAAGAGATTAAAGGCTTCGTGAGCCCTGCTACAGGTCTATGCTTGGGATGCACATCCTGGTTGTGCTCCACGTCCCAGGGAGGGGCAAGGTCTGTGTGCCGAATGGGGAGCAGGCACAGTTTGGTGTGCAGCGTTATGACGAAGCAGATGGTGTGTGCCAGGCAGACCAAATCCATGAGGGAGATTTGATCGCGCTATCACAAGGGTTTTGCAATTTGTATTTGTTTCGAGACACGGGCACTGAATTCAGAAGTAATAAGTCCACCAAGACTTTTAGAGATTTTTTAAAAACTAAAGTAAAATATTTATTAACAAAAGAAAAGATTTTAAGCTACAAGATTTTAAGCTAGAACTACAAATTACTAATATAATAACTCCTAAAATTCCTAATTAACCTGACTCCCAGTTACACCCCCTTTATGGCAATGGTCCAAAAATAGATTTTAGATTTTAAACAGATCCCGCGAATTAACGCAATACCCTGGACAGTGGAATTCCAAACGGTTTTTCTCCAGCTTCATTTTTGGTAAACAACAGACTTATGCACAAATACTGGAGGCTTCATTAAGGCTATTTCACACACTCCTGTTAGATCTCACAATGTCTTCTCCAGAGACACTGCCTCGTTCTCGTAAATTTTATTATTTCATATGTCTTTGAAACTATATCTTCCTCGCAATATTAAAAACTTTCATGCTGCTACTATTTATCACCAGTAACCTTATTATATTCTCATGACAGCAGGGCATGGTCATAGTCTCATGCTCGGGGGTGGGGTGGGGTGATGGGGTGTCCGACTCAGCACTAGGCTGCAGATGGAATGGTCATGATCAGGGGAGGCATCTGCAGCCTGTAAATGGGGAAAACATAATAAAGCTGGGGGGTACTAGAAGCTCTTGTTGGGGTGGAGGGGTGGATGCCTCTGTATGTGACCATGCACACAGCCTCAAGATGGGGAAGGGTGAGGTCCACAAGGGGCATGGGGACATCAACAGTGATGAGTTCAGCGGGGAGGGGAGGGGGTGGAATGTCCACAGTAATAATTATGGGCTCCAGGGTTACTGAGGGAGGCTGGAGAATTACCGGAGGGAGGTCTACCTGCACATGGTGGGGTTCCTGGATGATCGGAGAGACGTGAACGGTGACAGGGGGAGGGCTGAAGCTGGTCTGGATGGAGAAGTGCAGCAGCACCATGCTGAGACCCGAATCAATGGCCCAGTTTAAAAATGAAACTGGAACAAAATCTCCACGAGAGGAGCCTGAGGGAGCCTGGGAGGAGCCCACGGCTGGAACCCGGGGCTCTTTGAGGGGGTACCCTCATTCTCATTAGATTCTCAACATGGAGATGAGGGCTTGGCTGATGGAACTCTTCATTGAGAAGCTATAGTTGGAATCACTGATGGTGTGCGAGACTGCAGTAGTCATTGGGGTCACATTAGAGGGTGGTCTCATTGAGCGTTTTAATGTCAGAGGAATGTGAGACGGGTGGAGGCAGCCAGCCATTAAGGTAGCACAGCTGCTGGATATCTGCAAGTTGCTCTATGAAACCCTGTAAAGTTTACATTGGTCACAGGCCACAAGGCATTCGGTCATTCCATGGGTGTGAGGCAGGGGTAATCTCTAGTCCTAATCAGGCAGCGTATGAGCGGCTTTAGGGAAGGTCAATTTGCATGGCAGTGCTGAAGCTCCTTCCAGCCTCGATGGGATTGAGGTGTCAGGCTGTTGCAGTGGCTTCTTAGGCACCTATGACCTGTGAGGGAGCACCTCAGCTACACGGCTGGTACAGGGAAGGGTGGGTAGCACCAGGCGTGCCAGTGGCTTTCTGGCTGGCGGGGTGGGAGGTCTGCAATAGTCGGTCAAGCTACATTCATCTCTGTCCAAAGGAAGGAGGATTGCAGAGCAGGGGCCGCTCTCAATGCTGCCTTCTCAACGGCAGCGCTCGGACCGTGGAGGAGAAGAAGGGCCAGCGTCACCCGGCACAGTTTGGGGAAGAGCCCCAGCCTGAGGTGCATGATCCAGGGGCAGCCCCAGGAAGACCCAGAGGCTGAGGAGGTCAGACCCATCCCGCGGAGGTGACCGGCACGACCAAGGGTCTACCGAAGAGGCCTTTCCTGTTTGGGGATGAGCGAATCAGTGTGGTACACGTCAATGCTTGTCAGGAGATGTGGTGGATCGTACCTGTCACATTCTGCGGGAGGATCTGACGCTGCATGGACTGGGGGGTGGGGGACCCATCCTCTGCCAGTGCCCCTGAAGGTCACTGCTCCACTCAATGTTCCTGCAAGCGGCTTGTTCCAGGGGTACACAAGGGGACGTATGCAGCATCTCTCAGCCCTCAACACGTAAATGCATAAAAGGGGTGATGGTTGCCCTCCACAGTTAGGCTCATAGCTACTCACAATGGATGAAGCTGGACAGGATGCTAGATCTCTGGGATTTGTGGTGATCTCGGGCTTCCCAAGAGTGCTGGGTGCAATCGATAACACGCGTGTGGCTTTGAGAGCCTCCCTAGCAGCAGCTACTGATCTTCATTAACAGGAAAGGGCTCCACTCCATCAACCTTCAGCTAGAGCCATCGTCAGAAGCGCATCATGCACCTTTGTACCAGGTACCCTGGGAGTCCCCACGACTCCTACACCCTGAGTCACTCCCAGGTGTCTCAGAGATTACAGGACTGGCTGCTGGGTGACAAGGGTTACCCGCTGAAGAGATGGCTCATGATGCCCGTGCGTCATCCTCAAAGTGCGTCGGAGGAGGGATACAACAAGGCGCACCGTGCGACATAGTCCATCACTGAGCAGACCATTGGCATCCTGAACACATTGGCCTCCAATGTTGTGACCGCTCCAGGTGGGTCTCTGCAGTACTCTCCACAGAGGGTGCCCCGCATCGTCAGGATCTGTTACACCCTTCACAACCCAGTGCTTCAAAGGGGAGATCACTCGCCAGAGAGAGACACGGAGGAGGCGGAGTGAGATCTCCTCGGACAATGAAGATCTGGAAGGGCGGAAACCTGAAGAGGGCGACGATGGTCAGCTTCCATGTGAGAATGCGCAAGACGCGCAAGTCACCTCCGCGGGATGGGCCTGACCCCTCTCGGCCTCTGGGTCTTCCTGGGGGCTCTCCTAGACCAGGCACCTCAGGCCCGAGCTCTTCTCCAAGCTGTGCCAGGTGGCGCCAACACTCCGATAGCCACGAGGTTCCAGGAGGAGTAAGATCCGGGCAAGGGCACCCAAGCGTGTTCCTCCTGTCCCTTAGTGCCGTGCCAGTGATTGGAAAGGCCTTTACGACCCATGACCTCGCAAACAGTGTCAGCAATCAGCCTTGGAGCTGCAACCCTCAAGGGTCATGAGGCCCTCGTCTCTGGAAAGGTCAGGAGCCGGATATTAGCTGTATATAGCTGGTGTGTGGGGTGAAAGGAAGCACACCAGCACAAACCCTGCATCAACTGCACACGATGCAGCCGTGACCACCTGAAGGAGACATTTAGCGCAGCCACAAAAACGTGCACATGGTTGTGGAAGCCACGATAGGTGCAGGTCATGTGCTTTCACACTCACAATGAACACCGCTCAGCGTTGATCAAGCAACATAACTTGCAACCCTCCAAGACACATGGAGCACACATAATTCTATGGCTGGTTGCAAGGCTTAAGCATTCAAAGCTCATTGTGCAGGCACTTTCAGGACTTACATTACAGCCAGTGACTAACAGGAGATTGCCAAACATCACACGAACCTGAGGCTCACAAAGGGAGACAATCACGGAGTGGGAGCTTGGGTCACCCTCTCAATAAGAGGGCACAGAGATGTGCACAACGCATTAAAATGATGAGACCATTGTCATGAACAGGAAATATTTTAACAAAGGTGCATGATATGTACAGTGAGTGAACACATGTGTCACCACAGGGAGGTGATGGTGTAGTGGTATTGGTATTTAGTGGTATTGTAACTGGACTAATAATCCAAGGACGCAGGGTAATGCTCTGGGGATTTGTTTGAATTCCACCATGGCAATAAAAAACCTGGAATTAAAAATCTGATAATGACCATGAAACCATTGTCAATTGTTGTAAAAACCCATCTGGTTCACAAATGCCCTTTAGGGAAGGAAATCTGCCCCCTTACCTGATCTGGTCTGCCCTACATATGACGCCAGAGCCATTGACTCTTAAAATGCCCTTTGAACAAGGGCAGCTAGGGATGGGCAATAAATGCTGGTCTAGCCAGTGATGTCCACATCCAATGAATGAAACATAAAATTGTTGTATTCAGCCTGTTCATGAACTAAATCTATCTTCTCTCTCTTACAGGCCACCAACAGGCCCAGGCAGAGGTCCAGCTAGACCATCAGGCCACCACAGAGAAGGATGCATCAGAGGAAGAACTATCACTTCATCAGCACACAGCCCTGGTTGGTCATAGATCTAGGTTAAGCTTGGGGTCACATTCTGGAGAACGTCTCCCCAGCAGTGACAGCCCAGTCTCTGGCACTCGGAGGACTGCTGGAGATCAGGCACCTGCTGTGTCCGAGACAGATGATGAGACTCTGGAAGCAGCCGTATCACACAAGCCGGAGATGCAATGAAAGGCGGTGGTGGAACATCAGGCAGAGTGCGAGTGCCAGTGAACAGACGAGAGCAAAGGTTGGAGGAGACAGTCATTCTGTCTGATGCCATGACTCCAACATGCAAGCGCCTCGAGGTCACCATGGGAAGGGTGGCAGCCGTCTTGGAGACCTTGGTCCAACAGTACCCACCGGATTTGCGCTTGGACCTGCACTCCATCACTCCAGGCATTGGTGGGATCCATCAGTGGCTAGGCGAGAGGGGACGGGGCACATTGACCTCACTCCAGGTGCCCCTTCTCCTCAAGGAATCAGGCAGGGGCCCTTGGGGAACCAACAGCTGGACACCCCAGGGCCATCCACCCAGGTGACTCCAAGGGTGTCCAGCCGATCCCATTCCCAACTTCCCCCGAAACGTGCCGAGGGCTTCCAGAGGACACCCACCAAGATCACTGCAGAAAACAGGGCATCACAGTCAGCAGGCTGCCTCCACATCTGCTGCAGATGTTGGGGATGCACCTAGATGTAGTGGTAGGGTAAGACAAATTTTTTATTCATTCATGGGATGTGGGCTGCGCTGGCTGGGCCAGCATTTATTGCCCAATCCTAATTGCCCTTGAGAAGGTGGGGGTGAGCTTCCTTCTTGAGCCGCTGCAGTCCATGTGGTGTAGGTACACCCACAGTGCTGTTAGGGAGGGAGTTCCAGGATTTTGACCCAGCGACAGTGAAGGAACGGCGATATATTTCCAAGTCAGGATGGTGAGTGACTTGGAGGGGAACTTCCAGGTGGTGGTGTTCCCATCTATCTGCTGCCCTTGTCCTTCTAGATGGTAGTGGTCGTGGGCATGGAAGGTGCTGCTTAAGGAGCCTTGATGAATTTAGAATTGTGAGTTTTTCTTTAAATTCATCCACAGGATGTGGGTGTCACTGGCTTGGCCAGCATTTATTGCCCACCTCTAGTTGCCCTTGAACTGAGTGTCTTGCTAGGCTATTTCAGGGGGCAGTTAAGAGTCAACCACATTGCTGTGGATCTGGAGTCACATGTAGGCCAGACCAGGTAAGGACAGCAGATTTCCTTCCCTAAAGGACATTAGTGAACCAGATGGGTTTTTGTACAACAATTGACAATGGTTTCATGGTCATCCCTCCTCCAGTCTGGGACCTCTCCCTCTTGTGGGCAAGCTGGACCTGCATGAGGACAAATGGATGGAATGTAGTGAGAATGGATGGAGCAGAGGTTGGGAAGCCTGCACACCTGCTGTGTGTGCTGAGCCCTCTCCAGTCGGGGCTGAAGATGGAGTTTGTGCAGCATGATAGATGGGATGAGACGGTGATGTTTAAAGTGTTGCTTTAGACAATCCGTCCTGAAGCCTCCCCCGATATTATTGTGTGAGATCCCTGAGCAGTGTAATCCTTTGAGTGCATGATGCCAATATGAGAGTGTGAGTTTGGAGTGAGCAAAGGACTGACCTGGCAATGTGGATGAGATCATTCATCCTCTTCATGCACTGGAAGACTTTTCGCTGATGGGTACCTGATGTGCAGGCCTCCTCTGCAATCGCCTCCCAGGCCACCGAGGTGAGGTTGGGTGACCTCCTGGAACCATCCCTTGGGAAAAGGACAGATACCTTGGATCAGAGCCTCAAGGGAGTCATGGCTGAATGTTGGGGCTACTCTCTCCTTTGTCCCCTAGGCAATCTCAGGCTTTCTCCAGAACACAGCTGGGCTTCAGGGAGTGAATGTGTGTGTTCGGACTGAACCAAGGGGACCTTCGACCCCTTGGTTCAAACACGGATAAAAGAGCTGAACTCCCGAGGTGAGGTGAGAGTGACCGCCCTGGACATCAAGGCAGCATTTGAGTGTGGCATCAAGAAGCCCTAGCAAAACTGGAGTCAATAGGAATCAGGGGGAAAACTCTCCGCTGCTTGGGGTCATACCTAGCACAAAGGAAGACGGTTGTGGTTGTTGGAGGTCAGTCATCTCAGCTCCAAGACAGCACTGCAGGAGTTCCTCAGGGTAGTGGCCTCAGTCGAAACATCTTCAGCTGCTTCATCAATGACCTTTCTCTCATGATAAGGTCAGAAGTGGGGATGTTCGCTGATGTTTGCACAATGTTCAGCACAATTCGCGACTCCTCAGATACTGAAGCAGTCCATGTCCAAATGCAGCAAGACCTGGACAATATCCAGGCTTGGGCTGACAAGTGGCAAGTAACATTCACACCACACAAGTGCCAGGCAATGACCATCTACAACAAGAGAGAATCCAACCATCGCTCCTTGACGTTTAACAGCATTACCGTCACTGAATCCCCCACTATCAACATCCCGGGGGTTACCATTGACCAGAAACTGAACTGGACTAGCGATATAAATACTGTGGCTACAAGAGCAGGTCAGAGGCTAGGAATCCTGCGACGAGTAACTCACCTCCTGACTCCCCTAAAGCCTGTCCACCATCGACAAGGCACAAGTCAGGAGTGTGATGGAATACTCCCCACTTGCCTGGATGAGTGCAGCTCCCACAACACTCAAGAAGCTTGACACCGTCCAAGCAGCCCGCTTGATTGACACCCCATCCACAAACATTCACTCCCTCCACCACTGACGCACAGTAGCAGCAGTGTGTACCATCTACAAGGTGCACTGCAGGAATTCGCCAAGGCTCTTAGACAGCGTCTTCCAAACCCATGACCACTACCATCTAGAAGGACAAGGGCAGCAACTACATAGGAACACCACCACCTGGAAGTTCCCCTCCGAGCCCTCACCATCCTGACTTGGAAATATATCGCTGTTCCTTCACTGTCGCTGGGTCAAAATCCTGGAACCCCCTTCCACAGCACTGTGGGTGTACCTACACCACATGGACTGCAGCGGCTCAAGAAGGCAGCTCACCACCACCTTCTCAAGGGCAATTAGAGATGGACGATAAATGCTGGCCAAGCCAGTGACACCCACATCCTGTGAAAGGATGTTAAAATAGTGACAGCGCGGTAGACGAATCAGTGCCCAGCCTGCCATGTGATCCGGACAGCTGTTTGCCGATGCATAATTAATGAGCTGCCGAGCGTAAAATCGGGTGTGATAATCTGTCCAGTGGCCCAGCGGGAAACACGGCGTCTATCCCAGCTGCCCCCGCCCCTAATTACTGTTGCACTGTAGGAAACGCAGCGACCAGTTTGTGCACAGCAAGAGGTAGATGACCAGATAATCTATTCTTTAGTTATATTGCTTAGGGATAATTATGACTTGGTCACTGGGCAGAACTGTTCTGCCCTCCTTTGAAATCGAACCATGGGATCTTTTACCCACCAACTGATCGAGGTATTTTTATGTTAGGAGATGGGATGGGGGGGACCCAGTGCTGCTCTAGTAATCCCCAGGCCAGGCTATTGCTCTGGGGACATGGGTTCAAACCCCACCACAGCTTGTGGAATTAGTAAGTTTCCTTTAAGATTTGTCTTTCTTTCTGCCGTACCCCTTTAATGGGTTATTTTTTAAGCTGTCCTTTGATTTATTAATTTAGTTGAATCGGTTCTATTTAAGAGTAAGAACACATAATGCTGTAAATGCTCAACAGGTCGTGCACTATTTGTGGAGAGAGAGGAGCAGTGTTAATATTTCAGATCAATGAGCTTCCCTCAGAACAGTTCTGATGACAGATCATTGACCTAAAATGTTAACTCTACTCCCCTCGCCACTGCAGCTGCCTAACCTGCTGAGCATTCCCAGCATTTCTCATTCTTAATTCTTGATTTCCAGCATCCGCAGCATTTTGCTTTTTACAGAGGGACAGCAGGAGGCCACTCGGCCCCTCGAGCCTGTTCCGGCAATTCAGTTAGATCATATCTGATTTGGGTCTGAACACCATCTACCCCAGGGGTGCGGGTGTGGGTGCCGATGTTGGGGGGTTACTTCCGGGTTGTCAATAGTTCCAGGCTTGGCTTGCCCGCGAGAAACATTTGAAAATGAGAAGTCCCATTCTGTGACAGCAGGTGGCGATGCAGTACACCTGTTTGCAAACTGGCCTGCAAGTCATAAAACAAACTGTGCTCACGTAGGCAGAATGTATGTACAAAAGAAAGGACTTGCATTTATATAGCACTTTTTACAACCTCAGGACGTCCCAAATTGCTTTGCAGCCAATGAAATGCTTGTGAAGTGCAGACCACACCCCCCATCACCTCCCTTCCCATACCCCATACACCATACCCTTCTCTCTGTCTCTCTCCTTTAGTTAACTGATTGAGGTATTTTTACGTTAGGACAATGTAGGAAATGAGGCAGCCAAATTGTGCACAGCAAGCTCCCACAAACAGCACGAAATAAATAACCACATCATTCATTTTAGGTGCTGGTCGAGGAATAAATATTGGCCAGGACACCAGGGAGAACACCCCTGCTCATCTTCGAATAGTATCATGGATCTCACCGCCTGGGATATGGCAGTTGAATCTATAACCTTTTGACAGGGGTGAGAGTGCTAACAGCTGAGCCACACTTGACAGAACCCCAGCTGAATCCCCGCACAACGACCAAGACCCAACATGAATGGCCTGAAAGGTCCCCTCTCGTTCCTAGTTCCAGGGCCCCAGCATTTTACTTTTTGGAAGGAAAAGCCTATGGGCTAAGTGCTGGTAAATGGGGTTAGGTAGGTAGGTCAGGTGTTTCTCACGTGTCGGTGCAGACTCGATGGGCCGAAGGGCCTCTTCAGCACTGTGTGATTCTGTGAAAAGTGAGGAGGTCACATATTGCTTGGAAAATAAGAATCTAAAGAGGGTAGAGGAGCAAAGGAATCTGGAAGTACAAATACACAACTCGCTAAATGTAGGCAGCACAGCTTAATAATATCATAAGTGTGGCATTCAATTGTTCAATTGTTCTATGTTTGATTATGTTAATCTGGTAAACTGATCTATGCTCACTGTACCTGACTGGTTAACTTTGGGTGTGGACTCAAAGCAAAGTAAACAGTCACATAGAAGATACTAGAAGTTGGAGCTGGAATAAGCGTGAGCGTAGACATTTTGCGATTATTTTAAAATCCTTGTAAATAAACCCGTTGCACACTTGGGCCAGGATTTTCCAGGAACCGTTGCTGGCGGGAATGGAACATTTGGAGAGGCAGCCAAAAGTCCATTGACTTTCATGCGGACCGGAAAATCCTGGCCACGCACAGGACCGGAAAATCCTGCCCTTAGAAACTAATGTCACCTTTGCATTGGTTTGAGGCAAATGAAGCATATAAAATGTACAAGAATAAGGAAGCAAAAAAAAAAAACATTAGGGTTTATTTCTGGAGAGATGGTATTGAAAAATAGAGAACTTTTCTAAACTTGCATAAATCTCAGTTTGACCACATTTATAATACAGTGTACGATTCTGGCTGCCATAGTATAAAATAAGATTTAGAGGAACTGGAGAAGGTGCAAAAAAGATATACAAAAGTTGCAAAAATGATACTTATCAGGAAGGGATTGACAGGCTCTTGAGAAGAAAAGGCTGAGGTGTGACCTAGTGGGAATCTTTGAAATTATCAAAGGTTTTATTTAACAAGACACAAGATAGAAAATTTCCACTTGTGGGGAAGACCATGGCGAGAGGTCATCAGTGTAAAACAGTCACCAGGAAACCCTATCGGGAATTCAGAAGAAACTTCCTTCTCCAGATAGCAGCGAGAAAGAGGAACCCACGACCAGAGGAAGTGAATAAGAATAGAAGAAATAGGGGCAAGGGTGGACCACATGGCCCCTTGTAATACGATCATGGCTGATCATCAGCCTTATCTCCACTTTCCTGCCTGTTCCCCACATCCCCTGATTCCCTGAGAGATCCAACAATCTTCCATCCCAGCCTTAAATATAAGCAATGATGGAGCATCCACAGCCCTCTCGGTTAGAGAATTCCAAAGATTCGCAAACACCCCCCCACCGAGTGAAGAAATCTTTCCTTACCTCAGTCCCGAATTATTGCCCCCTCATCCTGAGACTGTGGCCCCCATGATCGAGATTCCCCAGCCAGGGGAAACAAGCCCACAGTCTCTACCCTGTCAAGCCCCTTCAGGATCTTGTAGGTTTCAATGAGACCACCTCTCGTTCTTCTAAACACCAGAGAAAAATAGGCCCAATTTACTCAACCGCTCATCCCAGGCACCCCTCTAATGAACCTCCACTGCAATGCAAGTATATTCTTCCTTAAATATGCAGACCAAAACTTCACACAGCATTCTTAATATGGTCTCACCAAAGCCCTGTACAGTTGTAGCAAGACTTCTTGTACTCCAATCCCCTTGCAATAAAGACCTACATGGCATTTGCCTATCTAATTGTTTGCTGCGCCCGCACATTCATTTTATGTGTTCCTTGTTTGGGTTAGTGGAGTTGGGAGTGTAACTGGTACAGAGCGGCATTACTGCGAGTTTGGTGAGAAGGGAGTGAAAGTTTAAATTTAAAGGGCTAACCTTTTATAAAATCTAATACAGCTTGCTTGCGATTTAGCGTTTTGCTTAAATTTACTGTTTAACATTTGAAGTCTCTTTTTGTCTTGGGCAGGGCCAACCAAGCGATCAAGATGGAGAGCAGGTGAGATCAGCGAATCAGGCCACAGGCCTAATCTGGTTCTCTCGCTGCCAGAGAGAGGAAGTTCATCTGGATCTCAGGGGTACAGATAAGAAACGTTAAATGCACTGTCCGGAAGCGAACTGGTACAGATTGGGATTCCTGTAATCAGATAAAAGCAAAAATACTGCAAATCTGAAATAAAAACAGAAATTGCTGGAAAAACTCAGCAAGTTTTTACGATTCTGAAGAAGGGTCATACAGACTCGAAACGTTCTCTCTCCACAGTTTTCCCAGCATTTTCTGTTTTTATTTGCAATTACTGCAAGTTTGGTAAGAAGGGGATGGAGCTGCACTTTTCTTTTTCTATCTCTTTCTCAGGCCCCCAGGTGACCAGGAGTTGAAAAACTGCACCAGAGGGGGAGAGTTTTGAAAACATCCAAGAGTGGCATCACAGGAGATATTAGATATAATGAGCGTAATGAAAGAGGAAGTACTGGAGAGACCGACATCATTGAAGGTGGATAAACCACCAGGGCCGGATGGATTGTACCCCAGGCTGTTAAAGGAAGCCAGGGAGGAAATAGCGGACGTTCTGAGGATCATTTTCCAATCCTCAATCGATACTGGAGGATTGGAGGTCTGCGGATGTTGTAACATCATTTAAAAAGGGTGCAAGGGATAGGCCGGAAAATTATAGACTGGTCAGCCTGACTTCGGTGGTGGGAAAATGATTGGAATCAATTCTGAGAGACAGGATAAACTGTCATTTAGAAAGGCACAGATTGATCAGGGATAGTCAGCATGGTTTTGTTAGGGGAAGATCGGGTCTTACTAACTTAACAGAATTTTTTTGAGAAAGCGACAAGGAGGATTGATGAGGGTGGTGCAGTGGATGTTGTCTACATGGGTTTCAGTAAGGCATTTGACAAGGTCCCACATGGCAGACTGGTCAGAAAAGTGAGATCCCATAAGGTACAGGGGAAGATGGTGAGTTGGATCCAAAATTGGCTCAGAGACAAGAAATAAAGGGTATTGGTTGATGGAAGTTTTTGCAAATGGAAAATGGTTTCCAGTGGCGTTCCATTGGGATTAGTATTGGGGCCCTTGCTGTTTGTTGTATATATTGAGGATTTGGACTTAAACGGGGGAGGGATGATTGGGAAATTTGCAGATGACACAAAAATTGGCCGTGTAGTTGATAGTGAAGAGGATAAGCTGTTCTTGGAAATGAGGTGGGCCAAGTAGATCAAGTGTCAGTGCAGGAACATTTAAGAGACAGTGATCATTGTATTGTACATTTTAGGATGATGATAGAAAAGGATGATAGGCAATCCAGAGTAAGAGTATTAACTAGACGAGAGCTGAATTTGATGGGGCAAGAACGGAGCTGGGCCAGATGGGTTGATGGGAAAAACTGTAGCTGAACAATGGGCTACCTTCAAAAAAGAATTGGTTTGGGCACAGTCAAGAAAGGGGGAGGTAGGGGAAACAAATCCTGAGCTCCCTGGATGAAAAAGGAGACTGAAATTAAGATAAAGAAGAAAAAGGGTGCTTATGACAGGTGTCAGGTAGAAAATATACTTGAGAGCCAAGAGGAATACAGAATATTCAGAGGGGAGGTGAGAAAGCATATTAGAGAAGCAGAGTCATTACGAGAAAAGCTGACCGAAAGGGGAATCCCAAAGTCTTCTGTGGGCATATGAATATTAAAAGGGTGGTTCAAGGAGGAGTAGGGCCAATTAGGGACTTAAAAGGGAATTTACAGATGGACGAAGGAGCCATGGCTGAGATATTAAATGAATACTTTGCATCCGTCTTCACCGAGGAGGGAGATGCTAAGCAGACCATGGTGACAGATGAGGAAACTCTGTCACTAGAAGGGTTCAAAATTGATAAGGAGGAAGTGTTGAATAGGCTGTCAGTACTTAAAGTTGACAAACACCGGGACCGGACGTGACGCATCCAAGGATATTGAAGGAAGTGAGAGTAGAAATTGAAAGGGCACGGGCCATAATCTTTCAACCTTCCCTAGACTCAGGGGAGCTGCCAGAGGACTGGAGAATTACAAACATTATGCCCTTGTTCAAAAAAAGGTTGTAAGGATAAGCCCAACAACTACAGACCAGTCAGTTTAAATTCAGTGGTGGGCAAGATTCTAGAAAGAATTGTTCGGGATAGAATTAATAGTTACATGTGAAAATATGGGTTGATAAGGAAAAAGCCAGCATGAATTTCTAAAGGGAAATTGTGTTTAACTAACTTGCTGGAGTTTCTTGAAGAGGTAACAGAAAAGATCGATGAGGGTAATGCTGTTGATGTGGTGTACATGGACTTTCAAAAGGTTTTTGATGCAGTGCCACACAACAGACTTGTGAGGAAAGTTATTGTTCACGGAATAAAAGGGACAGTAGCAACATGGATACAAAATTGGCTGAAAAATAGGAAACAGAGGACGAAATTTTACAGCAGCGGGATTTTACATTCCCGCCGAAGCCATTCAGGTTTAGAATGTCTTGCTGCATTTTATGGCCCCGTCCCTGCCAAAATGGGGCCATGAAATTCTGCCCAGAGGGTAATGGTCAATGGATATTTTTTGGGCTGGAGGAAGGTTTGTAGTGGAGTTCCCCAAGGGTTGGTATTGGGACCTTTGCTTTACCTGTTATATATTAATGATCTAGATCTTGGTGTGCATGGGACAATTTCAAAGTTTGTGGATGATACGAAGCTTGGGAGTGTTGTGAACTGTGAGGAGGACAGTGTAGAACTTCAAAAGGGCATAGACAAGTTGGTGGAGTGGGCAGACATATGACAGATGAAGTTCAATGTGGAGAAGTGTGAGGTGATGCATTTTGGCAGGAAGAACATGGACAGACAATATAAAATAAGGGATGAAATTTTGAAGGGGGTGCAGGAGCAGAAAGACCTGTATATGTGCACAGATCATTGAAGGTGTCAGGACAGGTGGAAATAGTAATTAATAAAGCATAGAGTATCCTGGGCTTTATTTATAGGGGCGTAGAGTACAAGAGCAAGGAGGCTATGCTGAATTTATATTAGACACTTATTAGACCTCAGCTGGAATATTGTGTACAGTTCTGAGCGCCACATTGTAGGAAGGATGTGAACACATTGGAGAGAGTGCAAACGAGGTTTCCAAGAATGGTTCCAGGGTTGAGAAACTTCAGTTATGAAGATAGATTGGAGATGTTAGGACTGTTCTCCTTGGAGAGGAGAAGGCTAAGAGGAGAATTGTTCGAGATGTTCAAAATCATGAGGGGGCTGGACAGAGTAGATAGGGAGAAGCAGTTCCTGCTTGTAAAAGGATCAAGAACGAGAGGGCACAGGTTTAAAGTGATTTGCAGAAGAAGCAAATGTGGCATGAGAAAAAACTTTTTCACACAAGTCGTTCGGGTCTGGAATGCACTTCCTGGAAACCTGCCTCCGCGGGTTCAATTGAGGCATTCAAGAGGGCACCAGATGATTATTTGAATAGAAACAATGTGCAGGGGTACTGGGAAAAGGCAGGGCAGTGGCTCTAGGTCATAATGCTCGTTTGGAGAGCTGGTGCGGACACAATGGGCCGAATGGTCTCCATCTGTGCCGTTAAAATTCTGTGATCCTGTGACTCCAGAGTGATATAAAATGGTTTGGGCTGAGTGGGTGGAAAACTAGCAAATGGAATTCAATCCAGAGAAGTGAGGTAATGCATTTGGGGAGGGCAAACAAAGCAAGTAGATGCTCAATAAACAGGAGGATATTGAGAGGGTATTGAGGAAGTGAGACCTTGGAGTGCACATCCACAGGTCCTTGAAGGTGGTAGGACAGGTGGACAAGGTGGTAAATGAATCATATGGAATGCTTTCCTTTATTGAATACAGAAACAGGAATGTTATGATGGAACCGCACAAAATGCTGGTCCTAACCACAGCTGGAATTTTAGTGCACAGTTCTGGTCACCACATTACAGGAAGGACATAATTGCTCTGGTGAGAGACACAGAGGAGATTTACAAGCCCAGGGCTTGAAAATTGCAACTATGAGGAAAGATTGGATAGGTTAGGGTTATTTTCCTTAATACAGAGGAGGCTGAGGGATGACCAAATTGAGGGGCCTAGATAGGGTAGACAGGAAAGATTTGTTTCCCCTAACTGAGGGAGTCAATTACCAGGGAGCACAGAATTAAGGTGGAAGGATTAGAGGGGATATAAGGAAAAACTTTTTCACCCAGACGGCATCTGGAATTCACTGTCTAAATTGGTGGTTGAGGCTGAAAGACTCAACACATCTGAAAGGTACCTGGATCTACACCTGAGGTGCTGCAAGGCTACAGACCAGATGCTGGAAAGTGGGATTAAAATTGAGCAGCTAGTTTCTTTTTTCCTTCTTTTTGGATGGTGTAAACATGATGGGCTGAGTGGCCTCTTTCTGCACTATAACTTTTCTATGGAGTAGACCCAAGTTCCTCTGAAAATCAACATTTACAAGTTTCGCACCTTTGAAAAAATATTCTGCTTTCCTGTTCTTACAACTAAAGGAATAACTTTATGTTCAATAGTATTACCATCGCTGAATCCCCCACCATCAACATCCTGGGGGTTACCATTGACCAGAAACTGAACTGGACTAGCCATATACACTTTGGAGGGAGTAATTTGACAAGGAAGTATTCAATGAAAGGCATGGCACTAGGAAGTTCTGAGGAACAAAGGGACCTTGGCGTGTGTGTCCATAGATCTCTGAAGGTGGAGGGGCATGTTAGTGGGGTGGTGAAAAAGGCATATGGGACACTTGCCTTTATCAATTGAGGCATAGATTACAAAAGTAGGGAGGTCTTGTTGGAGTTGTATAGAACCTTGGTGAGGCCACAGCTGGAGTACGGTGTGCAGTTCTGGTCGCCACATTATAGGAAGGATGTGATTGCACTGGGAGGGGGTGCAGAGGAGATTCACCAGGATGTTGCCTGGGATGAAACATTTAAGTTATGAAGAGAGGTTGGATAGACTTGGGTTGTTTTCGTTGGAGCAGAGAAGACTGAGGGGTGACCTGATGGAGATGTACAAGATTATGAGGGGCATGGACAGGGTGGATAGGGAGCAGCTGTTCCCCTTAGTTGAAGGGTCAACCACAAGGGGGCATAAGTTCAAGGTGAGGGGCAGGAGGTTTAGGGGGGATGTGAGGAAAAACTTTTTTACCCAGAGGGTGGTGACGGTCTGGAATGCACTGCCTGGGAGGGTGGTGGAGGCGGGTTGCCTCACATCCTTTAAAAAGTACCTGGATGAGCATTTGGCACGTCATAACATTCAAGGCTATGGGCCAAGTGCTGGTAAATGGGATTAGGTAGGTAGGTCAGGTGTTTCACACGTGTCAGTGCAGACTCGATGGGCCGAAGGGCCTCTTCTGCACTCTGTGATTCTGTGATATAAATACTGTGGCTACAAGAGCAGGTCAGAGGCTAGGAATCCTGCAGAGAGTAACTCACCTCCTGACTCCCCAAAGCCTGTTCACAATCTATAAGTCACAAGTCAGGAGTGTGATGGAATACTCCCCACTTTTCTGGATGAGTGCAGCTCCCACAACACTCAAGAAGCTCGACATCATCCAGGGCAAAGCAGCCCGCTTGATTGGCACCACATCCACAAAAATTCACTCCCTCCGCTACCAACGAACAGTGGCAGCAGAAACTCTTGAAGGCTCCTTAGACAGCACCTTCCAACCCCACGACAGCTACCATCTAGAAGGACAAGGGCAGCAGATAGATGGGAACACCGCCACCTGGAAGTTCCCCTCCAAGTCACTCACCATCATGACTTGGAAATATATCGCCGTTCCTTCACTGTCGCTGGGTCCAAATCCTGGAACTCCCTCCCTAACAGCACCGTGGTTGTACCTACACCACATGGACTGCAGTTGTTCAAGAAGGCAGCTCACCACCACCTTCTCAAGGGCAACTGGGGATGGGCAATAAATGCTGACCCAGCCAGCGACGCCCACATCCCGTGAATGATTAAAAAAAACACTTCCCCACTTTATACTCCATCTGCCAACTTGTTGCCCAATCACTTAACCTGTTTATATCTCTTTGCATATGTCCTCCTCACGGTTTACATTCCCACCCAGCTTTTAATCCGTAAAGTGTAGATGCATTTAAAGAGAAGCTAGATCCTTTATGAGGGAGAAGGGAATGGAGAGTTAAGCTGTTCGAGGTAGATGAGTGGAGCCTAGAGGCTGGCATGGACTGGTTGGGCCGAATGACCTGTTTCTGTGCTGTACGTTCTATGTATTGTGTAATAAACCTCCCCTGCCTGAGAATAACCTCCAGAGCCTGAAGCAAGGAATGTGGTAGGAGGTGATGGTAAAGATACCAGGGTAAAGCAGGCAGCGAACGTGACACAGCATGTACGAAGTGAGAATGCCTAAGAGCGTACTGCCAAATCTGAACGGACATGTTACTCATTCTGTACTCCAGAAAGATCTGGTTTGGCAGCAACAACGCAGGATCCAATGGGTGTGACAGAATTCCATTGTCAGAGCAAGGGTTGGATTTGGAAAGTAGGCTGCACTTTGCTGTAAGTGGCAAGAGCCTTTGTGTATCTTAGTAAAATCACAACCACCCTCTCTAGATTGTAGCTTTGACTTCAGGCACAGCAGCAAGGCAACGAGGGACAAATTATATAGTAACTTTCTGCCTAATTTTATAAGCAACACCATGTGATGCGAGGTTAATGTAGAATGCAGGTGTACAAAGAGAGATTGCCTTTTGATTCAGAAGCATTTCGCAGCAAATAGTTTGTATAACATAAGGGTAATTTAATCAGAGACCTCTACAATGGAAGGTTTATATAATTGTAGGTCTGTACAGTAATGGGTTTGATTAATGGCAGGGTTACACAACACTAAGTTCGCAAGGACAGTGAGTTGTGTGGATGGGAGTGGAGGGTTGCTAAGGGAAAGGAAAACTAAAGCAAACGCTGACGCTGGAAATCTGAATTAAAAGCAGAAAATGCCTGAAATGCTCAGCAGGTCTGGCAGCATCTGTGGAGTGTGAAACAGAGTTAAAGTTTCGAGTCAATGGACTTTTTTGTCAGAACTGCCAGAGGGACAATGATAGGTTAAGTGAACAGGTAGAAAAGGGGGCAGATGGCGCTCATTGGCAGGGAGCAACGAGACCATCCACTTTGGACCCAAGAAAGGGAAGTCGGAGTATTTTCTACACGATGAGAAGCTCTGAACTGTGGAGGAGCAGAGAGACTTAGGGGACCCATGTACAGAAATCAATTAAAGCTAGTGGATAGGCGCAAGACAAAAATTAAAATGCTAACGGAATGCTGGCCTTCATCTCAAAAGGGCTGCATTGCAAAGAAATGGATGTGGGGTCACAGCTGTACAAAGCTTTGGATCAATGCCTTTTCATGTAGTGCCTTCAGATTTGGGAACTAGACCTCAGGAAGAACATATTGGGTTTGGAGGGGGTGCAGTGAACATCTTCCAGAATGGAACTGGGAAAAATGGGTTAAATTATGAGGACAGTTTGCATAAAACCGGAACAAAAATACAAAAATACCTGGAAAAACTCAGCAGGTCTGGCAGCATCTGCAGAGAGGGTTACAGTTAACGTTTCGAGTCTGAATGACCCTTCAACAGACTCTGACTCAAAACGTTAACTGTGTCCCTCTCCGCAGACGCTGCCAGACCTGCTGAGATTTTCCAGGTATTTTTGTATTTTTGTTTTTGTTTTGGATTTCCAGCATCCGCAGTTTTTTGCTTTTATCTTTGCATAAAATAAGCATGTTTTCCTTTCAGTTACAGAAGGTTAGGCAAAGGGGTAGCATAGAGGAGTGTTACCTGTACCCTTAATCCAGAGGCCCAGCCTGAGGATCCCAGAGTTCAAAGCGCACTATGGTAGTTAAATTCAGTTAATTAAATAAATCTTGGATAAAAAGCTCACATGTAAGGTTGGTGTAAGAATCCAGAGTTAACATTTCGAGTTTGTATGACTCTTCTTCAGAGCTCTGAAGAGTCACATGGACTCGAAACATTAACCCTGTTTCTCTCTCCACAGAGGCTGCCTGACCTGTTGAGTATTTCCAGCATTTTCTGTTTTTATTTCAGATTTCCGGCATCTGCAGTACTTTGCTTCTATTTTATTATGATCCGACACTTCCCTTCCCTTCCTTGACCTCTCTGTCTCAATTTCTGGTGATAGACTGTCCAAAAATACGAAAACAAAAATACCTGGAAAAACTCAGCAGGTCTGGCAGCATCGGCGGAGAGGGACACAGTTAACGTTTCGAGTCCGAATGACCCTTCAACAGAACAGTGTAAATGTAAAAATCTATTGGGTTTCCTCCCTTTGACCATTTGGGGGAGAAGGAAATTGATGGTTATGAAGCTGTTGAAGAACTCATGACATTCACCTTAAGTTTGTTATGTGGCAGCCTGAACCTGCTCACCTCACCTCGAGAGTTCAGCTCTTTTGCCCATGTTTGAACCAAGGCTGTAATGAGATCAGGAGCTGAGTGGCCCTGGCGGAACCCAAACTGGGCATCAGTGAGCAGGTTATTGCTAAGCAAGTGCCGCTTGATAGCCCTGTTGATGACCCGTTCCATTATTTTACTGTTGATCGAGAGTAGACTGATGGGGCGGTAATTGGCTGGATTGGATTAGTCCTGCTTTTTTGTGTACAGGACATACCTGAGCAATTTTGCACACAGCTGGGTAGATACCAGTGTTGTAGCTGTACTGGAACAGCTTGGCTAGGGGTGCAGCAAGTTCTGGAGCACAAGTCTTTAGTATAATTGCCGCTATAAAGCCGTTTCTTGATATCACGTGGAGTGAATCGAATTGGTTGAAGACTAGCATCTGTGATGCTGGGGACCTCTGAAGGAGGCCGAGATGGATCATCCACTCAGCACTCCTGGGTGAAGATTGTAGCAAATGCTTCAGCCTTATCTTTTGCACTGATGTGCTGGGCTCCTCCATCATTGAGGATGGGGATATTTGTGGAGCCTCCTCCTCCAGTGAGTTGTTTAATTGTCCACCACCATTCACGGCTGGATGTGGCAGGACTACAGAGCTTAGATCTGATCCGTTGGTTGTGGGATTGCTTAGCTCTGCCTATCATTTGCTGCTTATGCTGTTTGGCATGCAAGTAGTCCTGTGTTGTAGCTTCACCAGCTTGACACCCCGTTTTTAGGTGTGCCTGGTGCTGCTCCTGGCATGCTGTCCTGCACTCTTC
Source organism: Cetorhinus maximus (assembly GCF_964194155.1). Lineage (NCBI taxonomy): Eukaryota > Metazoa > Chordata > Chondrichthyes > Lamniformes > Cetorhinidae > Cetorhinus > Cetorhinus maximus. Next base: position 11,284,618 of record NC_135880.1, read on the forward strand.
ATTGAACCAGGGTTGATCCCCTGGCTTGATGGTAATGGTAGAGTGAGGGTTATGCCGGGCCATGAGGTTACAGATTGTGGTTGAGTATAATTCTGCTGCTGCTGATGGCTCACAGTGCCTCATGGATGCCCAGTCTTGAGTTGCTGGATCTGTTCAACATCTATCCCATTTGGCACGGTGGTAGCGCCACACAACACAATGGAGGGTATCCTCAATGTGAAGGTGGGACTTTGTCTCCACAATGACTGTGCGGTGGTCACTCCTACCGATTCTGTCATGGACAGATGCATCTGCGGCAGGCAGGTTGGTGAGGATGAGGTCAAGTATGTTTTTCCCTCTTGTTGGTTCCCTCACCACCTGCCGCAGACCCAGTCTAACAGCAGCAACTCGGTCAGTAGTGATGCTACCGAGCCACTCTTGGTGATGGACATTGAAGTCCCCCAGCCAGAGCACATTCTGCGCCCTTGCCACCCTCAGTGCTTCCTCCAAGTGGTGTCCATGGAGGAGCACTGATTCATCAGCTGGCAATGGTAATGTGGTAATGGTACGTGGTAATCAGCAGGATGTTTCCTTGCCCATATTTAACCTGATGCCATAAGACGTCATGGGGTCTGGAGTCGATGTTGAGGACTCCCAGGGCAACTCCCTTACGACTGTATACCACTGTGCCGCCACCTCTGCTGGGTCTGTCCTGCTGGTGGGACAGGACATACCCGGGGATGGTGATGGTGGTGTCTGGGACATTATCTGTAAAGTATAATTCCGTGAGGATGACAATGTCAGGCTGTTGACTAGTCTGTGAGACAGCTCTCCCAATTTCGGCACTAGCCCCCAGATGTTAGTAAGGAGGACTTTGCAGGGCCGACAGGGCTGAGTTTGCCATTATCGTTGCCGGTGCCTAGGTCGATGCCGGGTGGTCCGTCCAGTTTCATTCCTTTTTTGTGGCTTTGTAGCGGTTTGACACAATTGAGCGGCTTGCTCGGCCGTTTCAGAGTCAACCACATTGCTGTGGGTCTGGAGTGAGGTGTAGGCCAGACCAGGTAAAACAGATTTCCTTCCCTGAAGGGAATTAATCATGGTCATCATCAGGCTTTTACTTGCAGATTTTTATTGGATTCGAATTAATCTGCCGAGGCGGGATTTTAACCCAGTCCCCAGAGCATTACCCTGGGTCTCAGGGTTACTAGTCCAGAGACAGTACCACCACCACCACCACCACACCATCGCCTCCCCTAAAATCCTCCCTGAGGATTCACAGCCTGAACCTTAGTGAGCCATAGAAGCTTGGTCATTAAAAGCCTAGTGGCCAGTCCGAACACAGAGAGCAAAGGGACACAGGAATAGGAGAAGGCCTTTCAGCCACTTGTGCCTGCTTCACCATTCAATTCAGTTGTGGCTGATCTATGTCTTAGCTCCAACCACCACCTTGGTTCTGTAACTCTTAATGGCATTGCCTTACGATGTCTCATTGTAATCTCAGTCCCCAAACAGCCTGCCACATTTGTTGCGTTACAACGGTGACTTACGTCACTGGCCATGAAGCACTTTAGGCCATCCAAAGAACATGGAAGGTGTGTGGCACTGCTTCTTTCTAAAAGTATTTATATCTATGTCGATGTTGGTAAATATGGGTCACGCAATCCAGGTGGACAACCATTGAGGGAGCGGCACAATCAATTGTCAAAGCGTAGCTGAAACCTGAACAACAAAGTGAGAAACACGTTGCGGCAATAATTCCCAATTGGTCACAACAGGTGCGGTTATAAAATAACAACAATCTGTTATCGTGACATCATCTGTTTACTAACAAATGACCAAAAAAAAAGTGTTTGCCAAACCTTTTCCACAAATCTGGCCATCCTTTGAACGAAATATTGTGCCGCACTTCCCCATTACCCAACACCCACACGCCGTCAAAGACTGTCTCAGTGGGCTAATGGCAGTCAGTATCTGAGCTCTGAAGCTGGACTTGCATTTATATGGCGCCTTTCACAGCCTCAAAATGCTTTACAGCCAATTAAGTACTTTTGAAGGGCAGTTGTTGTTGTAATGCGGGAAAGATGACTGCCAATTTGCACGCATCAATATTCCACAAACAGCAATGAGATGAATTACCAGATAATCTGTTTTTATTAGTTAAGGGATAAACATTGGCCAAAACATTGCGGGGGGGGGGGGGTGGAACTCACTTGCTCTTCTTCAAAATCGTGCTGTGGGATCTTTTGCACCCATCCGAGAGGGTAGACGGGGCTCCTGTTTAATGTTTGACCCTGAAAGACGACACCTCTGACAGAGCAGCACCCTGTCAGTGCTGAACTTCACCTCAGGCTGGACGATGTGCTCAATTTTGTTGTTTGAATCCCGAGGGGACGGTGCTCCCACTGTGCCAAAGTTGACCTCTTAAATGATAGTATATACAAATAGTATTCAGGTGGATGAAGTGAGGGGATGCGGAGAGGAGAAATGGTGGTGGTTGTGTTTTGCGGGGGGCGGGGAGGGGGGGTGGGGGCCGGAGGGGGGGTGTGGGATTGTTGAGAAAAACACAAGTACTCCAGTGTTTAGAACCATATTTTTTCTTGTCTAGTTAAATGCAGCATTTTGAAGCTTAGGCCCGACCAAAGCACAGTGCTCATATTCCCCAAATCCGATGCTTCCCTGAAAAACATCTGGAATTGAACATAATACTGATTTCACTACACTGGGACAGATGGAGCAGTCAACCGATGCAACTCAGGAGCTCCCCAGTGGTTTTTAGACCTAGAGTGACAGGGCTCTAGGGGCTTCTGGGTGGGAACCAATGTAAAGGTTTCTCCTATGAGGTAAGAGATTTCCTTCCTCGCAGTAAATGTGGAGGCAGCAATTTTTCATGGAAAATATTCAGGCAAACACACAGAGGCAGAGACAGACACAAAACAGCCATAGATACAGAAAGATTCAGTTCAGTACAGACACACAACTCATGGACCCACAGCTGCACACACACACACAAAATACAGACACAGATCCATACACTCAGAACAAAAGACACTGATATACAGGTACAGCTACGTACACACACACACAACACAAGCATATAGACAAACACAGCACAGACACACACAACACAGAGACACAGATACAGAGATACACATCACACACACACAATTCATAAACACACACAATACATACTCACTGACAAACTCGAATCCACACACCCAAATACAGACACATGCCCATAGACAACCAGACAATTCAGAGACATGCACAAGCATTCATAGACACACACACATACAGACCCACAAATAAATAAACACACAGACATACACATACTATCAACAACCACCATTGACCAGAAACTGAACTGGACTAGCCGTATAAATACTGTGGCTGCTAGAGTAGGTCAGAGGCTAGGAATCCTGTGCCAGTAACCCACTTCCTAACTCCCCAAAGCCTGTCCACCATCTACAAGGCACAAGTCAGGAGTGTGATGGAATACTCCCCGCTTGCCTGGATGAGTGCAGCTCCCACAACACTCAAGAAGCTTGACACCATCCAGGACAAAGCAGCCTGCTTGATTGGTGCCACATCCACAAACTTTCACTCCCTCCACCACTGACGCACAGTAGCAGCAGTGTGCACCATCTACAAGATGCACTGTAGAGATTCACCAAAGCTCCTTCGACAGCACCTTCCAAACCCATGACCATTACCATCTAGAAGGACAGGGGCAGCAGATAGATGGGAATATCACCACATGCAAGCTCCCCTCCAAGTCACTCACTATCCTGATTTGGAAATATATCGCCGTTCCTTCACTTTCACTGGGTTGAAATCCTGCAACTCCCTCCCTAACAGCACTGTGGGTGTACCTACACCACATGGACTGCAGCGGTTCAAGAAGGCAGCTCACCACTACCTTCACAAGGGCAACTAGGGATGGGCAATAAATCCTGGCCCAGCCAGCGAAGCCCACATCCCATGAACAAATAATAAAAAATAACACTCACACATGGACGTACACACACACACACGTATACACAGAACACAATCACACAAATAGACCCAGAGGGCGGAATTTTCCAGTCCCCCCCACCGTGGGTTTAATGGCAGTTGGTGGGGGCCGGCGGGGGGTTGGGCGGTGGGGCGGAGGGGAATGGGTGGGAACTGAAAATTGGTTTCCCACCAGTTTAAAATGATGGTGGGAACTTGTGCTCCCACCCGCCATGGTGGTCACTATTCCATGAAGCCGTTTTACATCCCATCAACAGGGTGCAGATGAAGGCCCAGCTGGAAAATCGCCCCCCCTCCCCCCCGTCCGATTTTCCACACCGCCAGCGGGTTATCACACCGATCCAGAATATGTTCAGACCAACATGGCATGCACATGGCAGACTTACCTGCCAGAAGGCTTGGGGCAACTTGCGGGGGATCAGAAGGGAAGATGGAACCGTGGACTCTGGGCAACAATGGGTGGGTGGAGCATTTACCACCCGGATCTCCCATCTTCAGGAGCTTCCAGGAGGTGGATCTTCTCCTTCAACGATGGGTAAGTTGATGTCTGGGCACCTTTCTAATATGGTGCCCGGATATGACGGTGGACCGTGGACCATACAGTCCGCTCCGCCATGCAAAACGTTGGGAAACTCTCCGACTACCTAATTAATTAGGCGAGCGCCACGCGATTACGGCATAAATTCCCACCGGCCTTCGTGGCAGGAAACAATCCCTGTTCTCGCCCTCATCACGATTCTTGGTCCCGGGATGGAAAATTCCGCCCGGAGGCACACATGTATACATATGCAAATATACACATTCTCCTTTAAGAATAGAATGTAAAATAAATAGCAACAAGCTAAGGGAAGTCTCAGCTGGCCATTTGACTTAGTCAAGCATCTTGTGTTGGAGAGAACATCCTATGAAGAAACACTCCTCGTTTTGAATGGGTTTCTCTCCTTTCTATTGAAACAAACGCTGTTATCCACCGGTGATGTCAATATGTTCCCTTGGCATCTTCCCAAACATTATAATTATCTTCCTGATGACTTCTGGGGTAATTTTTTTCCAATTGGATTTCCCAGGACATGAATTCAGGCCATGGTTTCCAAGCAGATTCCCTGGGCAGAAGAGGTTTCCTTCACCAGAGGCATGACTTTGGAAAATTGCCTCTGGTGAGTTCGCTGAGCCCAGCAGCTGAGCCTCATGGACCAGAGCATCACCAGCCCTCCGTGATAGCCCGCTGGCCTCCAGGAATTAAGAACTAATCCTCAGGACACTGCTGCAAACGGTCATATGACAGAAAAATAATAGAAGCAGTTTTAACTTCCTTTGAACTCCAGTAAAAATAAAGGCTGTCAAGATGCATCCAATTAGATAACAAAACGTTTATCGGCTTATAGTCACTTGGTAGTACAGAATTTGATTATTGCTGAAAAAAAGAGGCATGCTGTCAAAACTTTTCATCTTGCACTCATCTGGACAGATGCAAGAATGCCAAATTTCAAAGTGAGCAACAATTCATGCTGCTTTTGAAGAGGTTCTGATTAGTTGGCAAGTTGACTCTGATTGGTCAAGGCGTCGCCATGGAGAAGGCACCAGGGAACTTTGTTCCCCCACACTTTTGTTTAATTCAAAGAACACGCAATGCCTGGACATGTTCCTTTTGCCTGCAGAGGACAGTCCCTGCGAATGAATATATGTAGCTGCTGGCAAGTGCAAAGTGAGCCACATTGCAGCCTGGCCTAAATCTGTGAAATTTGTCTAAAGTAGCACACTCAGGATTAATCAGCAAGTGCTGACTAATTGTGCAATTGACTTCCTAATTAGCTGGGGGAAGGAGAGGAATGGTGAGATTGGGCATGTTGGTGATAATAGCGGGAGTGTTGGGGGAGGGATGATTGAGGGTGAAAGGTCCTGAGATCAAACCTCCTGGAATAAGTCCGACCAGAATTGACAGCCCCACCAGGACCGTGAATTCGACTCCAGTCTCTGTGTGCAGTTATGTTAAGCTGAGTCAGGTGGGCTTCCCGCTTGGAGCAGGAAATTTCAGCAGGCATTCCATCTCCTGACTGACCCCTGTTACATGCACGGACATCAGCAGGGAATGAGAGCAGGTTGGGCTGAGACATTTAGTAAAGGAAAATAAAGTAAAACTTGCACCTCTACATCGCTTTGCAAAATCTTAGGACATTCCAGAGCACTTTATAGCCAATAGTGTACTCGGTTAATGGAGCTACTTTGGTAATATTACAACCCAGCAGGGCAAACTGAAAAAAACGGCAATAATTGGCCTCTCCATTCTTGGACAGCCATCTGGTAATTTGGAATTTCCTAACTACAAAGAATTATCTAGAATTTACATCACAGAGCGTGGCCATTCATTTCAATTGGTTCATGCTACCTCTACTTCAACTCACCCCAGCGGCATATCCTATTCCCCTCTGTCCGTGTGTTTATCTATCATCCTCCTAAAGACACCTACGCTGTTCACCCCAAGTTATTCCTTGTGTTAGCAAGTTCTACTGTACAGGATCAGGCATGAATATTGGCTACTTGGATGAGGTACAGAGGGTGTTGGATAACCAACGGACGAGCAAGCAAGGGGTCAGTGCCGTCAAGAGAGGTGAGGTTGAAGAAACTGACACAGGAAATAAATTAATAAAGTTTTTTTTTAAATTCTGGAGATGTGGACAATGCTGGCAAGACAGTGTTTAACGTTCACCTGAGTTGTCCTGATTCAAACACCGATTGCCAGATTTTGAAAGAATGGAATAAAGACTTACATTTCTATAGCACCTTTCCCAATTTCAGGCTTTATAGCCGATGAACTACTTTTGAAGTGCAATGAAGGAAACGCGGCTGAAATCTCTCACAAATAGCAATGCAATGATAGTCAGATAATCTGTTTTGAGACGCTGGTTGAAGGGTAAGTGTTAGCCAGGGAGCGTTCCCCCTGCTCTTCATTGAAATAGTGGCCATGGGATTTTTTTACAACCACCTGAGAGGGCAGTCAGAGCCTTGGTTTAATATCTCTTCTGAAACCCCTGACAGTGCAGCACTTCCTCAGTACTGAACTGGAGCCTTAACCTGGATCATGGGGCTACAAGTTTATCTTTCTTTAATACAGCAGCATGATTACATCACCAAACACCTCATCACAGCAGGAAGAAAGAAACCGAAAGTCATAAACCAAATGACAAAAGTGTGCAATTGTGCATAAATTTTATAAAATGTCTTGTTTACAGATAATATTCTCTCCCACCCCTTGTTCATACAAACCAGCCTAACAGCAACACTGATTTCCATGTGAAGCATCAACCCACAGAAGAAAAAAAAATTAACTTGCCTTTCTACAATGCCTTTCACCAACAACAACTTGCATTTATATAGTGCCTTTAACATCATAAAATTTCCAAAGGAGCGTCACAGGAGCATTGACATTGAATCATATAAGGCAATATTAGGGAAGATGGCTAAAAGTTTGGTCAAAGAAGTAGATTTTAAGGAGTGTCTTAAAGGGGGAAAGACAGGTAGAGAGGCAGAGAGTTGTAGGGAGGGTATTCCAGAGCTTTAAGGCCCAGGCAACTGAACTCACAGCCACCAATGATGGAGTGAAGGGGATAGGGGTTGAGTAAGAGGCCAGAATTTGAGGAGTGCAGAGATCTCAGAGGGCTGTAGAGCTCAAGGAGATTACAGAGCGAGGGAGGGACAAAGGCCATGGAGGCAATTTGAAAACAAGGATGAGAATTTTAAAATAGAGGTATGTGGGAAAGCCAAAGAGTTTCCAGATTTTCTATGTGGAAAAGAGGTCGCCAGGAAGTGACCTTATCGGAGTTGTGAGGCACTAAACAGGTACATCTGGAACATTATTTTAAGACACGCTGCGGCTGCTGAGACCCTCATTGATGCCTTTGTTACCTCTAGACGCAACTATTCCAACACACTCCTGGTTGGCCTCCCACATTCCACTCTCTGTAAATTTGAGGTTATCCAAAACTCCGCTGCCCGTTTCTTAACTCGAACCCGTTCCCCTATCACCCCTGTGCTTGCTGACCTACATTAACTCCTGGTCAAGCAGAATCTTAATTTTAAAATTCTCATCCATGTTTTCAATCCCTCCATGGTCTCAGCCCTCCCTACCTCTGCAGCCTCTTCCAGCCCCACAACCCTCAGTGATATCTGTGCTCTTCTAATTCTGACCTGGATTTTAATCGCTCCACCATTGGTGGCCATGCCTTCACTTGTCTAGGCCCTAAGCTCTGGAATTCCCTCCCGACACCTCTTCATTTCTCTACCTCACTTTCCTCTTTTAAGACACTCCTTAAAACTTAACTCTTTACCCAAGCTTTTGGTCACCTGATCTAAAGGTTTCTTACGTGACCCAGTGTCATACTTTCTTTTATAATGTTCCTGTGAAGCACCTTGGGATGTTCCATTTCATTAAATGTGCTATATAAATATAAGTTGTTAGAACATAAGAACATAAGAAATAGGAACAGGAGTTGACCATTGGGCCCCTCGAGCCTGCTCCGCCATTTAATAAGATCACAGTTGATCTCCTTGTGTTTCGATTTCCACATTCCAATCTGAACCCGATAACCTTTGATTCCCTTGGCTAACAAGAATCTATCTACCTCTGCCTTAAACATATTCAATGACCCTGCCTCCACCACCTCCTGAGGCAGAGAGTTCCAAAGTCGCACAACCCTCTGAGAGAAAAAAATTCTCCTCATCTCTGTCCTAAAAGCGTGACCTCTAATTTTAAAACAGTCTAGTTCGGGACTCACCCACAAGAGGAGACATCCTTTCGATGTCCACCTTGTTAAGGCCGTTCAGGGTGTTGTCAGGGACACTTCAATCAAATCACCCCACACTCTTCTGAACTCCAGCGGAAACAAGTCCAACCTTTCCTCATAAGACAACCCACCTCCAATGCATTTACACCCTTCCTTAAATAAGGAGACCAAAACTACACACACTATTTGAGGTGCAGTCTCACCAATGCCCTGTATAACTGAAGCATAACATCCTTACTTTTATGTTCAATCCCTCTCGTAATAAAGGATAGCATTCCATTAGCCTTCTTAATTACTTGCTGTACCTGCTTACTAACATTTTGTGACTCATGTACTGGACCATCCAGATCTCTTTGTACCTCAGAATTATGCAGCCATTCTGCATTTAAGTTGTACTCTGCTTTTTGGTTCTTCCTGCTAAAGTGAACAACTTCACATTTTCCCACATTAAACTCCATTTGCCAGACCTTTGCCCACTCACTCAACCTATTTATATTCATCTGCAACCTCCTCATGTTCTCTTCACAACATACTTTCCTACCTATCTTTGTGTCATCTGAAAATTTAGCTACCATGTTTTCACTCCCCTCACCTAAGTCATTGATGTAATTTGTAAAAAGTAAAGGCCCCAGTACAGACCCCTTTGGGACTCCACTCGTCACATCCTGCCAATCAGAAAAAGACCCATTTATGCATACTCTCTGCTTTCTGCCAGCCAGCCAATCTTCTATCCATGCTAATATGTTACCCCCTACACTATGCGCTTTTATTTTCTGGAATAATCTTTGATGTGGCACCTTATCAAATGCCTTCTGGAAATCCAAGTACGGCACGTTTACAGGTTCTCCTTTGTCCACTGTGCGTGGTTCTCCTTCAAAAAACTCCAATAAATTGGTTAAATATGATTTTCCTTTCACAAAACCATGCTGACTCTTCCCTATTGACTTGAACTCTTCTAAGTGCCCAGCTATAACCTCCTTAGTGATCAATTCTCATAACTTTCCCACGACAGACGTCAAGCTAACTGGCCTATAGTTTCCTGTTTCCTGCCTCCCTCTTTTCTTGAATAGAGGGGTTATATTTGCTATTTTCCAATCTGGTGGAACTTTTCCAGAATCTAGGGAATTTTGGGAAATTAACACCAGCGCATTGACTACCTCATTAGCCACCTCTTTTAAGACCCTAGGATGTAGTCCATTGAGACCTGAAGACTTGCCAACCTGCAGCTCCATCAATTTGCTCAGTACTGTTTCCCTAGTGATTTCAATTTCACCGAGTTCCTCTCTCCCGTTCACCTCCTGATTTGCAGCCATTACTGGAATATTTTTGTATCCTCTATAGTGAACACAGAAGCAAAATATTTGTTCATTTCTTTTGCCATTTCCTTATTATCCACTATTAACTCCCCACTGTCACTCTCTAGAGGACCGACTCTCACTTACTTACTCTTTTCCTTTTTAAGTACCTGCAGAAACTCTTGCTACCTGTTTTTACATTTCTAGCTAGTTTCCTTTCATACTCTAATTTCTCACTCCTGATTAACCTTTTAGTTATTCTCTGCCATTCTTTATATTCTGTCCAAACATCTGTCCTACCACTCATCTTTGTGGAGTTGTATACTTTTTCCTTATGTTTGATGCTTTCCTTAACATCCCTAGTTAAACATGGATAGTGGGTCCTCCCCTTAGAATTTTTCTTTATAGTAGGAATGTACTTATTCTGAATACTCTGAAATATCCCCTTAAATCTCTGCCATTGCTTCTCTATTGATCTATCCTCTAGCCTAGTTTCCCAGTTCACTTCAGCTAGCTCAGCTTTCGTCCCCACGTAGTTGCCCTTATTTAAGTTTAAGATACCAGTCTTAGAGCCGCTCTTCTCCCTTTCAAACTGGATGCAAAATTCAATCATATTGAAGTCGCTGCTACCTAGGGGTGCCTTCACTCTGAGGTCATTAATTAATCCTGTCACGTACACAGTACCAAGTCTGATATAACCTGCTCTCTGGTTGGTTCCAGAACATGCTGCTCTAAGAAACAATCTCAAAAGCATTCTAAGAACTCCTTACCCAGGCTTCTACTGCCAATTTGATTCTTCCAGTTTATGTGTAGATTAAAAACACCCATGATCATTGTGATTATTGTTGTTGTTGATATGTTGCACAAGTTGGGTGGCAGTGGAGAACAGGTTCAAACCATTGAATAACAAACTTAAGGTGAATGTCATGAGTTCTTCAACACCATGCAAGTCCCACCACCAAGACCCCTGCCCCCTCCTCGTGCCCACTGCCTGCGGGTAGGCTGAGAACGACACCGAGCCTGAAGATCTTCAATAGTGTTAAAACTAATATACGTGAAGAAAGAAGAAAGAAAGACCTGCACTTATATTGTGCCTTTCAAAATTTTAGAATGTCCCAAAGTGCTGTCAGCCAATTATGTGAAGCATTGTCATTGCTGTGATGTACATAAGCTTGACCTCCAACAAATACACATCTTCATCATACAAGGGTTAACCAATTTACAGATGAGGTGATTGGTTAAGTGGTGGAAGATGAAGAGTGGGGATAATGGGGATGTACTTGAATTGGAAGGAAGAAACTGGTGCTGTCCCACAAGGATCTGCATTATATTTACTAATGACTTATTTAACACAATAGAGAGCCATATAATCAAAACAAAAACAGAATTACCTGGAAAAACTCAGCAGGTCTGGCAGCATCGGTGGAGAAGAAATCAGTTAACGTTTCGAGTCTTCATGACCCTTCGGCAGAACTGAGTATAGTTAGGAGAAAGGTGAAATATAAGCTGGTCTAAGGTGGGGGGGGGGGGCGGGGGGAGAGAGAAGTCGAGGGTGAGATGATTGTGGAGATAAGTAAGCAGTGATAGGAGCAGATAATCAAAAGATGTCACAGACAAAAGGATCAAAGAGGTGTTGAAGGTGGTGATATTGTCTAAGAAAAGTGCTAATTAAGAATGGAAGGCAGGATACTCAAGGTACAGCTCTAGTGGGGGTAGGGTGGAAAGACTAACAAAGTTTTAGTTTTAGATTTAAAAATAATGGAAATAGGTGGGAAAAGAAGAATCTATATAAATTATTGAAAAAAAAGGGAGGGGGGAGAAACGGGGTGGGGATGGGGGGAGGGGGAGTTTAAGATCTAAAGTTGTTGAATTCAATATTCAGCCTGGAAGGCTGTAAAGTGCCTAGTCGGAAGATGAGGTGCTGTTCCTCCAGTTTGCGTTGGGCTTCACTGGAACAATGCAGCAAGCCAAGGACAGACATGTAGGCAAGAGAACAGGGTGGAGTGTTAAAATGGCAAGTGACAGGGAGGTTTGGGTCTTTCTTGCGGACAGACCACAGGTGTTCTGCAAAGCAGTCGCCCAGTTTGCGTTTGGTCTCTCCAATGTAGAGGAGACCGCATTGGGAGCAACGGATGCAGTAGACTAAGTTAGGGGAAATGCAAGTGAAATGCTGCTTCACTTGAAAGGAGTGTTTGGGCCCTTGGACGGTGAGGAGAGAGGAAGTGAAGGGGCAGGTGTTGCATCTTCTGCGTGGGCATGGGGAGGTGCCATAGGTGGGGGTTGAGGAGTAGGGGGTGATGGAGGAGTGGACCAGGGTGTCCTGGAGGGAACGATCCCTACGGAATGCCGCCAGGGGGGGTGAAGGGAAGATGTGTTTGGTGGTGGCATCATGCTGGAGTTGGCGGAAATGGCGGAGGATGATCCTTTGAATGCGGAGATTGAATGCCATTTTAACACTCCACCCTGTTCTCTTGCCCACATGTCTGTCCTTGGCTTGCTGCATTGTTCCAGTGAAGCCCAACTCAAACTGGAGGAACAGCACCTCATCTTCCAACTAGGCACTTTACAGCCTTCCGGGCTGAATATTGAATTCAACAATTTTAGGTCTTAAACTCCCCCTCCCCCCATCCCCACCCCGTTTCTCCCCCCCTCCCTTTTTTTTCAATAATTTATATAGATTCTTCTTTTCCCACCTATTTCCATTATTTTTAAATCTAAAACTAAAACTTTGTTAGTCTTTCCACCCCACCCCCACTAGAGCTGTACCTTGAGTATCCTGCCATCCATTCTTAATTAGCACTTTTCTTAGACAATATCACCACCTTCAACACCTCTTTGATCCTTTTGTCTGTGACATCTTTTGATTATCTGCTCCTATCACTGCTTACTTATCTCCACAATCATCCCACCCTCAACTTCTCTCTCCCCCCCGCCCCCCCACCTTAGACCAGCTTATATTTCACCTTTCTCCTAACTATACTCAGTTCTGCCGAAGGGTCATGAAGACTCGAAACGTTAACTGATTTCTTCTCCACCGATGCTGCCAGACCTGCTGAGTTTTTCCAGGTAATTCTGTTTTTGTTTTGGATTTCCAGCATCCGCAGTAGCTTTTAGCTTTTTGTTTTTATAGCCATATAACCAAGTTTGCCGATGACACAAAGTTGGTGACAAAGTAAGTAGTGAAGCTGGGAGCATAAAATTACAAAGAGATATTGATGGACTAAGTGAGTGGGCAAAATGGTGACAGACAGATTTCAACTCAGGTAGGTATGAGGTCATCATTTAGGACTGAAATAAGGATAGATCTGAGTATTATTTAAACAGTACTAGGAACAGTGGGGTGTCATTGACACATTGCTGTTTGTGGGAGTTTGCTGTGTACAAATTGGCCGCTGCATTATTTTAGTGACTCCACTTCAAAAACTACTTCATTGGCTGTAAAGTGCTTTGTGGCGGTGAAAAGCTTCCATATAAATGCAAGTTTTTTTTAATACTTTCATGGGATGTGGGCATCGTAGGCAAGGCCAGCATTTGTTCCCTAAACCTAATTGCCCTTGAACCGACTGGCCTGCGAGGCCATTTCGGAGGGCTGCTAAGAGTCAACCACATCGCTGTGTGTCTGGAGTCACATGTCGACCAGACCAGACCAGGTAAGGATGGCAGATTTCCATCGCTGAAAGGCATTAGTGAACCAGACGGGCTTTTAACAAACGACAATAGTTTCATGGTGACCATCGCTGAAACTAGCTGTCAGTTCCAGATACACTAACTTAATTCCAAGTCCCCACAGCAGCTGCCTGGGTGGGATTGTGAACCCACATTCCCTGCCCCCCCCCAGAACAGGAGCCTGGGCCTCCGCGTTACTAATGCAGCGACAATACCACTCCGCCAAAAGTCTGCTTTGGTTTGCCCCAAAGAGATTTGGAAGGTTGGTGTACACAGCTCACTAAAAGGCGAATTAAAAAAAAAAACAATAAACAAAAAACACCCCCCTTGGTAAAGGGAAAAAGGAATCAAAAAGGTGAATGGAATGTCTGCACTGAGTGGGCTAGGAGAGGAAAGGGCAGGTTCCAAGGGGCTGAATGGCCTTCTCAAGTTCCTATATGTTCATAAAAACACACACATTCAGATATATATTATATATATATACATTTATTATATATATATATGTGTATCAGCAGAGTATTGGTGAGTGAGGCAGTGAGGGGGCGGGGTTTAGCCAGTAGCAGCACCAATGAGAGGGTGAGGGGTGGGGAGCGGACACACTCCCTCTCACACACCGAGAGACTGGGTGTGAGGGGAGCGGGGCCGCACGGATGGAGCTGGAAAACATTGTAGCGAACACGGTGCTCCTGAAAGCCAGAGAAGGTAAAAAGCAGCCGGGTAACAAAGAGCGGCAACATTGTAACCGAGAAC